>NW_007380060.1:6096-21060 GCF_000475195.1 Diaphorina citri
TTTTTTTTGTAAATTTGGGGTTTTTTTTTTTTTTTTTTTTTTTTTTTTTTTTTTTTTTCACATTTTCTCACACAAAATAATGAGCTCTGATCTTGAAATTTGTCGCGACGACCTATGAACTCAAAGCGAGAAAGTTTCAGGTAACACTTCAGTCGATCATTTAAGACCGGTTTTAGCGTTATCTATGTTAAGCTACGCCGAGCAAGGCCAATAAATGGATGGGTGACTTAAAGTTAATTGACTAATTGTGGGATTTTTTTTTTCTCATTTTCTCACACAAATGAGCTCTGATCTTGAAATTTGTCGCGACGACCTATGAACTCAAAGCGAGAAAGTTTTAGATAACACTTCAGTCGATCATTTAAGACCGGTTTTAGCGTTACCTATGTTAAGCTACGCCGAGGAAGGCCAATAAATGGATGGGTGACTTGCACACTATATTGGGAATAAAGGGAGAACGGGCTCTAGTCTTGATTTTAAATCATTACATGAAAGTAACATTCAAAATCAAATCAAGAATAATAATAAACTGAATATTAAACAAATTAGGTAGGTACATAGGTATTCTTTAACCACGATCGAATAAACTACTGGCTAAACAATTCCCGGAGGGACGGGCCCAGCTTGTTTTAACTACAACACAAATACGTACCTACTCATAGAAGCAATGGCAATGTAAAGTACAAGGAAATATATCAGTGCTCTTATCATGTGTGATTTATGCTGTTACGAAACCTATGTTGAATATTTAATTGATTTTCTTATCGGGCCATAGGTCAGTGACCTATTTCATAAGTCATTCATCTATGCTTCTTACTTTAGCAGGATTGCTGGTTCTGATAATGATCTGGCGATTGGCAGCTACCTGCTCTGAACTTGACCCCAACCATTCATCTATGTACGAAATTACGAATGAATGTTTGTAAAGATCAAGCATCTGGTTCTGAAGCAAGTATCGTTCCAAAAAGAGAGCTTTGATGACAAACATCCTTGCAGGTTCTTCTCTGAAACTCCAAATACTTTTCGGCCTGGTAACGAAAACAGTCTCAGATCTAATAAAAAATTAAAAACCCATCAGATGTAAGTGTTTTGATAACCCTGTCTCTCCGGACCACAGGTTCATTATAATCTATTACACCTAGAACCCTGCCAGTGCACCATGTAAATGCACTATTCTATTAGTCACCTTACTATTATGGACTGGACCAGTCCTCTATCTAAATATTAGATTAGAGCAAGTTTATTTATTGAAATTTACGACACCAAACAGAATCTCCGGCTTTACTTCCTCCAAAACTTTGGTGATGCTTCTGGTTTTCTTAAAATCTTACTAAGGAGTCTTCTAGGTTTAGTTCCAAACTTCTAATATTATCCTGAAACATAGGGAAAATTGGGTGAAACAATTTTCAAAAGAAGTCTATTTTTCTAGAGGAAGAAGATCACCGAAAAAAGTACTCATAGAATAGAAAGTGGTTGGAATACCTCTTTCAAGTTAGTATGGTATACCAATCGTCCGAAGTAACTCACGGTAACTCACTCGGTTCGGTGAAAGTAAGACGAATTTTTAATTTCCATTTTCTTGAAAAATCACTCGAATGGATTGATTAAATCACACCATGACATCAGATCATTTGGGAATAAATCTTTAGGTTTAATGATTAATTATTGATTAATTGACGGAGAGATCCTTGTCTACAATTAGCAGACAGGAGTAGCTAAACTATCCAATCCAATTAATGTCTTGTAGGGGTAGGGCCTTCTGCAATTTACTGATCCACTAGTAATAAACATTAAATAAATAATACCTAATTATATACAGTGATAAATTCGTTATCTAAGGACATGGAAGAAGGAACTTACCAGCAATTTATCATTATCAGTAATATCCATCCCTTCATTTATGTGTTAATGATTACGCTAATCAGTGATTAGCAGGTAATGAATTCTTGGGTCTCATATTACATGAGTGTTACGCTAGCACTTTCTTATCTATTACCTGCCATTATTAGCTGACCCATACAAAACTGAAGTCTGAACGCAGCAAACAATACGATTTGCGAATATGCACCGCTATTGACGTGCGAGCTTCCTTCATAACGCCTACTTGATAAATTCATACTAAGTGTAATTATTTTATTAGTAAAATGCTCAGTAAAATACTATACCTACAGTAATTATTTCGAGAATATTGACGAACATGGTCGGTCCCGAACAGTCTTGAAATTCAGTAGTCTCTTGATAGACCTCATATAGAGCTCAGAAATACATTCCTCACAAACAAAACACCAACAAATCTGCCAATACAATGTATATTGTATAATGTCATCATTTATGATGTTCCGAGCGGCATCATAATGATGTAAACCAGTGTTTACTCCAATATCAATAGCCATGGCTGGAGTTTTATTCATGAAATCAGAACATTGAATTTCACTATTTACGACACCGACAATCAATGGAGTAGTTTTGTTTACATCTGCCACCTCCGCAAAATGTATATTATTTCCATTGAACATCATGTTGAACAATACTCGAATGGATTGATTAAATCACACCATGAAATCAGATCATTTGGGAATATTTCTTCAGGTTTAATGATTAATTATTGATTAATTGACGGAGAGATCCTTGTCTACAATTAGCAGACAGGAGTAGTTAAACTATCCAATCCAATTAATGTCTTGTAGGGGTAGGGCCTTCTGCAATTTACTAATCCATTAGTAATAAACATTAAATAAATTAATAATACCTAATTATTTACAGTGATAAATTCGTTATCTAAGAACATGGAAGAAAGAACTTACTAGCAATTTATCATTATCAGTAATATCCATCCCTTCATTTATGTGTTAATGATTACGCTAATCAATGATTAGCAGGTAATGAATTCTTGGGTCTCATATTACATGAGTGTTACGCTAGCACTTTCTTATCTATTACCTGCCATTATTAGCTGACGTAACTGTAGAATGCAGACCTGCAAATGCAGACCCGACGCAGAACTGCAAAGTTCAACAAAAGAGATCAACGTACGGGCTTGCTCTCGTTGTTGGTCTACTTCAAATGTTGGCAATCCCAGTAATCACATTCCATACGTCACTTCTAACATGGGAGGGACATTCAGGTCTTTGATACAGTACGTGATGATGAAGATAATGAGCTCACTAACTCTATGACTGGATGATGTACTCGCCAGGGCAGATTTCAGAGGGGCCGAGGGGCCCGGGCTTCATTTTTACCTTCACTACGGTGTGGACACTGAAAATTTGGAGCATCCCCCTCCCCGCTCCGAGGCACTGTTTGGACTCTTGGGCCCCTCCCCTCAATAAAATCCTGGATACAGCCCTGGTACTGGCGATAACCCAACTAGAATACAAAGCGTTCATCTGAGAACAATCTGAAACTTCAAAGAAATACTCGTCATTTCTTCAGGTGCTTAAGAAGAATTGATTCCAGACTGCATTCAGAAGATGGTCTGATGGTGATAGCTCATTATTATCATTACTTAATACTTGTATGAAGACTTCAAGAAAGAGATTACGTCCGACCTTGAATATACTTTTCTTAAAGTAATGTCGAGTTGCTCCATTTTGTACTGTTCAGTGGTACTGAGAATTTTGGAAGTTGTGTTCGGATCATTATGGTGTAGACTTGTTGCAGACCCGACGCAGAACTGCAAAGTTCAACAAAAGAGATCAACGTACGGGCTTGCTCTCGTTGTTGGTCTGCTTCAAATGTTGGCAATCCCAGTAATCACATTCCATACGTCACTTCTAACATGGGAGGGACATTCAGGTCTTTGATACAGTACGTGATCTACGTGATGATGAAGATAATGAGCTCACTAACTCTATGACTGGATGATGTACTCGTCAGGGCAGATTTCAGAGGGGCCGAGGGGCCCGGGCTTCATTTTTACCTTCACTACGGTGTGGACACTGAAAATTTGGAGCATCCCCCTCCCCGTTCCGAGGCACTGTTTGGACTCTTGGGCCCCTGCCCTCAATGAAATCCTGGACACAGCCCTGGTACTGGCAATAACCCAACTAGAATACAAAGCGTTCATCTGAGAACAATCTGAAACTTCAAAGAAATACTCGTCATTTCTTCAGGTGCTTAAGAAGAGGTACTCGCCAGGGCAGATTTCAGAGGGGCCGAGGGACCCGGGCTTTATTTTTACCTTCACTACGGTGTGGACACTGAAAATTTGGAGCATCCCCCTCCCCGCTCCGAGGCACTGTTTGGACTCTTGGGCCCCTCCCCTCAATAAAATCCTGGATACAGCCCTGGTACTGGCGATAACCCAACTAGAATACAAAGCGTTCATCTGAGAACAATCTGAAACTCCAAAGAAATACTCGTCATTTCTTCAGGTGCTTAAGAAGAATTGATTCCAGACTGCATTTAGAAGATGGTCTAATGGTGATAGCTCATTATTATCATTACTTATTACTTGTATGAAGACTTCAAGAAAGAGATTACGTCCGACCTTGAATAATATACTTTTCTTGAAGTAATGTCGAGTTGCTCCATTTTGTACTGTTCAGTGGTACTGAGAATTTTGGAAGTTGTGTTCGGATCATTATGGTGTAGACTTGTTGAAGATTGATGAAGTTGTTGATAGCTCTTGCTGACAGGTTTCTGGCAAACAGTTCGGAATAATCACAATAATACCGATGTGTTCTGTTTTTGGTTGGTTGAAGGTTGACAGTCGAAGAACTGTTACAACTTTGAACGCCAAATGATGTTGAAGACAGGGTCTTGCTGACAGGTTTCTGGCAAACAATTCGGAATAATTACAGTAATACCGATGTGTTCTGTTTTTGGTTGGTTGAAGGTTGACAGTCGAAGAACTGTTACAACTTTGAACGCCAAATGATGTTGAAGACACTACCATTGAAACTTGAAAGTTGTGTGTTTTGTATTTAAAACCGTCTGGAGCTGAACTAAAATCCTTTTCATTTAATGATTCATCTGTCTCCAACTCATCTCATATTCCTTCCCCTCATAAACTTCAACATTTTGATGAGATGCACCACAACTTTCTAACTGAAAACCATAAAAAAAGCAAACATTCCTTCCTTTCCCTGTGACGAAACTAAAAATAAGAATACAAATTATTCATTTGAAGGATTTTATTATTTTTATGTGCCCAACTAAAGCATGACAGCCCTCGAAATCCTCCCAGAAGAATCTATTTTCGTTCAAAATGCGTTCCTTGCACTCGTTATAGGAACCCTTGTTTTTGTTCTTTCGGTAATTGAATTTTCGGTGTCTGGGGTGTCAGGAAATGAACTGTCGAAGAACTGTTACAACTTTGAACGCCAAATGATGTTGAAGACACTACCATTGAAACTTGAAAGTTGTGTGTTTTGTATTTAAAACGTCCGGGCAGTACACACATTGTCTCTCCTAAATTTTAACCTGAGACAATTTGTGCCAAATACTTCTCATCCGCCGAGATTCGAACCCGATTCCTCTCACTTGCTAGACGCGTGCCACCCAGACATGCCACCACCTTGTTCATTCATTTAGATTCTAAATTCTTCGACGACCTGGATGCCCTTTAACTGAACTACATGGAAGATACCAAAACAAGTACTCACCTTCTTCTACTCCTCCTAATTCTCTTATAAATCCTCCTTCTTCTTCTTCTTCTTCTTCTTCTTCTTCTTTTTCTTCTTGTCTTTCTGTCTTGTCCCCTCCTTCTCCTCTTCCTCCTCCTTTTCCTATCCTCCTCCTCCTTCTTCTCCTCCTTCTTCTTCTTCGTATTCTCCTCCTCCTTCTTTTCGCTCTGTTCTATCTTGTCCTCTTCTCCTTCACCTCCACTCTTCCTCGGTTCTATCTCTTCCACGAGCACACCACCAGCACGTCCCCAAAGTTCATTAATTAATTTTATAGTCTACCTATAGGTATATACATACTTTACATACGTACCTACCTTACACCTGCAATAGATAGGTAGGTACGTAGGTAGATACATAGGTACATAGGAAGGTAGGTAGGTACTGCAATAGAAACACTGTATACCTGCACATTAAACAAGAAGGTACCTTCCTACAGGATTCAACAAAAACCGGACAGGACATCGGGGTGGACTAAAAAAGAAACTGGTTAGAATTGCATCATCTTCCTTACTATAGGAGTGTAGGCTACAGGTCACCGTGGCTGGGATTGAACCCCCGCCCTCATGATTACCAGGCGAACGTCTTGACCACTAGGTATGCTAACTTTGTGTGTTGACTACTAGTTTGAGCTTGATCCCATAACTCGGGTTGCCGATTCAAAAGGATTTTATTATTTTTATGTGCCCAACTAAACCATGACAGCCCTCGAAATCCTCCCAAAAGAATCTATTCTCGTTCGAAATGCGTTCCTTGCACTCGTTATAGGAACCCTTGTTTTTGTTCTTTCGGTAATTGAATTTTCGGTGTCTGGGGTGTCAGGAAATGAAGATGAATTGCGTCTTGATAGCATGTTTAATTTGTTATCTTAAATCTCAATTACTCCGATGCCGCGTATCTTGGTGCCCCGCTCTAGGGAAGCATTACATAATATATGATATTATCTTGAAATTTACATATTTAAGATTTTGTATTCTGTGTGTGGCATATCGAGGGGGGATGATTGACTTCGGGGCGTGGGTTTATAGTCATTAATAATTTGTGGAAGATACTAATCGAGGAGCCTTTGAAAAAGAGTTTGAGTCAGGCGAGAATTGAGCTGAAAAATAATGCATTCCAAATCATTTCTGAAAGTTTCTGAAAATTGACCGGTTCAGAGACTTTCCAAACACACTGTATAGTAGTAGTAAATCGCGGACGAAAAAAGATAAAATCTATTAACCGCCACCACTTTCCTCTCTTCCTCCTCCTCCTCCTCCTCCTCCTCCTACTCCTTCTTCTTCTCCGTTTTCCTTTTACTTCTCATCTCACTTCTTCTCCTACTCTTCCTTCTTCTCCTCCTCCTCCTTTTTCTTCTTCTCCTCTTCCTTCTTCTTCTCCTCCTCTTCCTCCTCCTCCTCGTTTTTCTCCTCCTCCTCCTCCTTCAATGCATTCCAAAATTTGTAGGTACTTGTAATTGAAACTTTAAAAATGGTATTCCACTGATTTGATCATTGGGAGATTATCCTAGAAATCCATACTAGGTACCCCAGAAAAAGAATTAACTAAAAAGAAGCATTGATTTACATGTGATGAGGTATATTTTATATATCCTACTTCTTCTTTTACTTCTGCACCCCAGATTATCTCAAGAAAGTTTTCTTCGTAACACAAAGTTCCAATTACACAATCTTGTTGTCAATCAAGTCACTGTATCGTTAACAACTTAACACAAACAACACACACTCTTGTGAAGTTCATGGAGTCAAAATTTCAGCTTTCAACAATAGAACAATCAGAGACCTTGATGCCAGTACAAATTTCTTGATGCATAACGATAACAAAGCTGTGGAGTGAAGGATGGAGTGGTGGAACTCCGCAACCAAGGTTTCAAACAAAGGCTCAAAAGTCACGCTAGGCCTCGGAGGCACCGAAAATTCATTTCCCTATTCTGAGCAGAGAGCGCTTTTCCTTAGATTTTATTATCATATACAAACAGACTTTTTATGTGGAAATATTGTTGGGGTAACAAGGGAAGGGGAGCTTCGCGGAAGCAGGAAGTGGGAAGCCAGAAATTTATGAAGAAAATTTGAATGTGATGAACGGGGCCTCGGGAATCGCACAAGTTTCTTTGAATTTTTTGGTTCTGGAAACTACTTGTTGATTAAAGGGTTTCGGGTCTTTTGATTTCAGAAGAGGATTGTCCTGAAACCTTGAAATAGGCCAATCAGCTGAACTTTCGGAGCTTTAAGTCAGCAGATTCCTGGTTCTTAGAAGCTATCCTGAAGATAGATATTCGGTATTGTCATTAGATATTATACATATAATTGTGTTATACCTATTATACTATTATCTAATATAATAGGTAAGAGGTATAACCAAAATTTTCAAATTTCTACAAGAAATACAATTTTTTTCAAAAACAACTGAGTCACTTCGAATTTTCTTCTGTTTTGGGAAAGCATTCTTGTCGCAGAAATTTCCAGTGATAATATTTCATACGGTGAAAGTTGAACAACATTAGTATGTAATTTATATACCTACTCGTTATATTTTCAGTTAATTACAGCTCGTAGTTATACGCTGGAACCTAATTATTACGAACATCCCAGGACATTTTCTGTGTTGGCGTCCCCATTTATTAAAAAAAAGAACTTCCTACGAAACTTTTTTTTTATCCCTTCTTGATGTAGGTACTTCTCCTCTTTTCTCTCCTCCTGCTCCTCTCCTTCTCCTTCTTCTTCCCCCTCTTTCTTCTTCTTCCTCTTCTTATTTTTGTTCCTCCTTTTTTCCTTGCCAAGAAAAACCCCCGAAATAAATTGGATCCGTCGGAATTTTCTTTTTTAATAAGCAGAAAGTATCTCGACGGCTGAAAAGTTGGATATAAATAATGAGCTCAAATTACCAGCGCAGCGTAGCGTAGGTAGGTAGGTAGGTACCTTATACGTTACGCATGGATTCCCTACGTAGACGTAGGTAGGGAATCCCCCCCCTCCTTCTTACCTTTCAGTCACAACAAAAGCGTTTTTTTTTTTTTTTTTTTTTTTTTGAATAAAATATAGAAAATATACATAAAGGAAAATTATTTGTATTTTGATTGTAAGTGAGCCCTCTTTCTCTCTCCCTCCCTCCCTCTTTCCTGCCTCTCCCTCCCTCCAACATCAGCATATATTTGACCAGGTAGAAAGCAGCCGTGGGGCACCGTCCCTCCAAAAAGGATGAAAGTAGAACCAGAACATCATGTCCGAGAAAAGTGCTCCCGCAATAAATCCTCATTTTTAATCCCAAACCTGGATTCCGTTGAGGCAGGTTATGCTTTGGAATTGGGGAAGAAAATAAAAATGAGAATTTATGGCCGCGGGGTAGTCCAGAAATTTTATGATTAAAATAACCCTCCTGTCCCTACTCCGTTTCTCTTTGCTTTTTTAGAGGGTCATAATTTAACAAAGAGGAAATGGACAGAGCAATAACTTATTCTGAAAGGGAATGGGAGCTCCAATGTCTATTTGCAAAGGTCATTTACTGTTTACTCCCAATCCCTATATCTATCTGTACAAATTCCTCAATATTGTCCATCTTCTTAAACTGAAAACTTCGGCTAAGGAGCAGGTAACTGCAGCCTGGATGGATAAGGGGACTTGAGAAGTTGGGACTTTTCGGTCCCATCCGGGCAGTACACACATTGTCTCTCCTAAATTTTAACCTGAGACAATTTGTGCCAAATACTTCTCATCCGCCGAGATTCGAACCCGAGGCCCAATGTCTCTTTGCAAAGGTCATTTACTGTTTACTGGTTTACTCCCAATCCCTATATCTATCTGTACAAATTCCTCAATATTGTCCTTCTTAAACTGAAAACTTCGGCTAAGGAGTAGGTAACTGCAGCCTGGATGGATAAGGGGACTTGAGAAGTTGGGACTTTTCGGTCCCATCCGGGCAGTACACATTGTCTCTCCTAAATTTTAACCTGAGACAATTTGTGCCAAATACTTCTCATCCGCCGAGATTCGATCCCAATTCCTCTCACTTGCTAGACGCGTGCCACCACCCAGACATGCCACCACCTTGTTCATTCATTTAGATTCTAAATTCTTCGACGACCTGGATGCCCTTTAACTGAACTACATGGAAGATACCAAAACAAGAACTCAAAACTCGCTCTCGCCATTTTTGAAATACAGTCTAAATCTGACTGGGCTTGATTAGCCGGACGAAGATCTAAATATTCTGAATGATAGTCATGAAGATTTGGGTCCTTGGGTTTGGGTCGTGATGGGAGGTCCAGCACAATTTTATTGGTTCATGTTTCACCAGACTAATAGAGACTCGAAATTCTAGTATAATTGCCTCACCAGACGTGCTCTAATCTTCTTCTTGGTGATTCGTGATTCTTCCGTAGGACCATCTATCTGTATCTTGATGTGTCCAGTGTCTTTAGCCAAGGCTTTGTCTTTCGGAACAATCCTTGTTCGGTGACTTGGAAGGATTGTAAATTTTGACGATTACCTCTTGAACAAAATATTAATGTCTAGTAAAAGTATGAACGTTGAATTTTGATTAGCCAAACCTAATAATCAAACTTGGGATTTAACAAATATTGTATGCAAAGAGGTTGTTGATATAATCCTTCTGATTTTCTTTGAGTAGATTTTTAGAAAAGCAAAGATACACAACATAAAGTTTACATCACAGACTAGCTCAAGATCTTCGAAATATGTAGGTATATGTATTACCATGGTACATGAAAGAAAGCTTCCATATTACCAATTCTTCCACCTTCATATTTAATTGGAGCTCAGGCTCCTATTAGCAATTAACTTTCAAATTGATTGATTAGATTTGTACCCTACTGATGCCATCTTCAAAGAAAGTAACTAGTTGAAACAGAAATAGAGAGGATTCAAATCATGGTCATTTTTTAAGCAAGTTTTTTTTTTTTTTTAACAAATAGCTTTTATGGGTGTCATTCGATTCCCGCCCGAGGCGGATTTTATCCTGAACTGATAATGTTCGTTCTCGGAACGTCTGGCTTTCTCCTATCCTGTCTTCCTTCTCTCTTCGATTTCGGGACGATAAGACCTTAGCAGTTAGGATCCTATTCCTTCTAAAACTAAATGAAGCACGTCTCACATACTCAATCATAACACCTACAACACTAAAAGTAGATACTATCAAATCATTCAAATCAAATTAAACGATTGAGCACCTCTATGTGAAAAGATCCAGGGATCCGATAAAACCTATTAATATTTCTGAAGGATCGCCTGCATACGTGCCCAAATAGTTCGAGAGCCTGTAGCCTAATATCCTCAATGATGCACTTATAGACACATGCGCACAATGCGTCAGAGAGGTCATATAAGTCCTAATAGATATTAGTCTTATTTTCTCCTATTAGTTCTAACGACCAATCAAAATATTGTTCATACTGAACCACCTTGGATATTTGTTACTTGTGAAGAGAAATTCTGGTCATTTTCATTATGTAAATGTTGTAAATAGAAAGATTGGAAAGGATACCGAGAGCTTGTTCATTGGAAAGGATTTAAAGAAATTTGATATTGATTTAGGTAAGGATTGATAATAATCTCCAAGATGACATTTGAAGGCTATCTTAAGATAGCCAACAGGTAGGTACCTATAATAATATTCTGGATTCGTTTATCAATGAGGAACGCTTTCTTTTTATGTAGATAACCAATAATGAGACCTATTTTTCCTGAGCTTTATGTTAAAATGAACTTGCACCATACGTGTGATGTTGATGTTCATAAGTAGCTATACTAATAAATAATTTGTTTGAACAATGGCCCTTTCCCTTGCCAAATTATCACCCCTCTTCTCTCCTAATACTCAGAAATTTGGACCACTTAGATATTACTTGTATGAAGACTTCAAGATAGAGATTACGTCCGACCTTGAATATACTGTTCTTGAAGTAATGTCGAGTTGCTCCATTTTGTCCTGTTCAGTGGTACTGAGAATTTTGGAAGTTGTGTTCGGATCATTATGGTGTAGACTTGTTGAAGATTGATGAAGATGTTGATGGGTCTTGCTGACAGGTTTCTGGCAAACAATTCGGATTACTGAATGATGACACTAAATCGGTGCGCGGTTAATTAAAGGAAATAGAGATAACCGAAAATGAAGATCTAAGACGGTTAGGTTAATTGATTTGATTAATTTCCTCCGAGATAATCTGTGACTAAAGAGAGTAATCAGTGAAGAGTTAATGAAGAGAAATAGACAAGTTAGTGTCGACGCAAATTGAACGAAAAGAGTTCTCAGTTTTATCTCTATGTCGACAGAATCAGACATAAGATAAGTAATTCGAGAGTCAGCTCCCATGGCGTAGTGGTCACTGCGCTCGCCTTGCACGCGGGAGACCCGGGTTCGATTCCCGGCGGGGTCAAGAAATTTGTATCATGCAAATGATTGATTCCGTGACTGGCTGTTGCGGGGCCCACTCAGCCTCGTGAGGAAAATGAGTAGCTATGACATATAAATGCGCATAGCGACCGGTGCCAGCATGATAGGTAAACATTGGATGTTAGGATTATTGAAATATTGGGAAAACCCTACAATGCTGCAGTGAGCACCAAAGTTGTGACATAATAACACAAAGAAACTGCATTTACATTTTACATTTACATAAGTAATTCAAGACTTTGAGTCCAACCCACCCTTTGGGGATTTCTTAGAGGGCTTTTTTCTGCATGATTTAAGGCTGGTGTTATACAACTGAACAACCCCTATGGGAAAGTCTTCACTTAAGGTCCAGTTTTCCTCTACAATCTCTACATGAGCATAGGAAAATTAACCCTCAAGCAAAGACAATCCTTTGATACCTACTCTGTTGTATCAGTCTAAAATGTCAGATCATTTCTTCTTTTACAATCTCTACATGAGCATAGGAAAATTAACCCTCAAGCAAAGACAATCCTTTGATACCTACTCTGTTGTATCAGTCTAAAATGTCATCTTCAGCGTGCGGTGATGTAGAGTGTGTATTGTTTTACTGATGTGGGAGTGACGGGTTCTCCCTCCTTTTGATAGAGAAATATAGATTAGACAGGGCAACTGTACGCACTGTTCAGTGACTACTATAACAAAGGGGATAATTAAGGTATCTCAATTTCTCAATGTTAGTAATAGGATTGCAGTCTGCTTGAACCCTTCTAACGTGTTAAGCACGCCACTCACTGTAAGATCGTCTAACGGACTGCGTCTTAACGTGTGTGATGGAAAAAGCTTGAGGCCCAAGTCTCTTGAGTACGGTCTGACAGACCGCGTCTTAACGTGTGTGATGGAAAAAGCTTGAGGCCCAAGTCTCTTGAGTACGGTCTGACAGACCTGAGTCTGAAGCTTTTTCCGCCACTCGTTAGGACGGTCTGACAGACCTGGGTCTGAAGCTTTTTCCGCCACACATGTTAAGACGGTCTGTGACAGACCTAGTTGAAACCGCGGTCTGTCCAGACAGTCTGAGCCTGAGTGGCGGGCATTAAGGACTGAAGGAGTCAACCATGGCTGGACGGATTAGTGGATTATAGAGAGCTTTTTCAGAAGGAATTTCTAGAAGAATCAATACGCAGGCGACATAAAGCCTTGCAGAAAAGCTTCTAATAAAGCTTCTACAATCTAGATGGTGTTTTTAGGCCTAATGCTAATTAATAGGATTTTATCTTTTATAATTATCTCTGTTAGTCTTCATCGTAGATGTTTTAGTTCTTGATATTAATCCTTCCACTAATGTCTTTAACAGCTCCCTTGGCAGCCATTTCTAGGACTATGATTTTCACATCTGCTTCCACATGAAGTTTTCTAATTTTCCTTTTATATTTCTTCACTTTCTTTTGTATTTCTTTGCTAACCAGATAACTACTTAGAAGTTAGAAGACTTAGATAAGTTTTTTTTTAATTATCAAATTATCATCATATAATATGTCTTTTCGTTCTTTTGTTGGCGAAAATGCTGAAACGCTTAAAAAACCGATGCTTGTTGTTTTCCGAAACAAGTTCCCTCTTTCTTTAACAACTGAGATTGTTTTGGGTAATTTTGGGAGTGGGGAAATTGTTTGCCAACTTGCTTGCTGCTGGCTGTCTTTACTTTCGAATACATTTTTATGTCTTTCAAGCCCCTGGAGAGGAATAAAAAAATGTTTAACTTTCTTCCTTTGCTTTTTTTCGTGTTGAAATGTTGAAGAGTTGATACACAATAATAAAATATCCTTCTATCTTCTATCTGGTGTGAAGTGTGAGGGGAATATCACATTGTTTGCAAACTGAATGGACCCTGAACCTGAAATGCTCTAAATAGTCTATATCGCTTCTTTCGATCGCGGTCACACCAAAGTTCACTCGCTTACACATGAAATTTTCTGCAAATATCGGGTAGACAAGCAAAAATGTATCAAAAGGCTACATGTATTTACTTTTGCCAACTTGGTTGCTGCTGGCTGTCTTTACTTTCGAATACATTTTTATGTCTTTCAAGCCCCTGGAGAGAAATAAAAAAATGTTTAACTTTCTTCCTTTGCTTTTTTTCGTGTTGAAATGTTGAAGAGTTGATACACGATAATAAAATATCCTTCTATCTTCTATCTGGTGAAGTGCAAGGGGAATATCACATTGTTTGCAAACTGAATGGACCCTGAACCTGAAATGCTCTAAATAGTCTAAATCACTTCTTTCGATCGCGGTCACCAAAGTTCACTCGCTTACACATGAAATTTTCTGCAAATATCGGGTAGACAAGCAAAAATGTATCAAAAGGCTACATTTATTTGTGATGCGAGGGAGAGATGAGAGGGGTAGTAGGTATGTTTAGACCTTGAATAGGGTTACGGTTTTGGATTTGATATGTAGGTGATTTGGTAAAGTGTTACAATTAAACTTATGCTAAGAATATGTACAGGTAAAAGAAGGTAAGTAAGTAAACGACCGCGGATCTAGACTTGGCTTAGTCTAGGGTCTGAGAGATTGGTTATGATAAGAATATGAATATTTACAAGTGATAAAAACAATAAGCAAGAGACGACCGCGGATCTAGACTTGGCTTAGTCTAGGGTCTGTGAGCTTGGTTATGATAAGAATATGAATATTTACAAGTGATAAAAACAATAAGCAAGAGACGACCGCGGATCTAGACTTGGCTTAGTCTAGGGTCTGAGAGATTGGTTATGATAAGAATATGAATATTTACAAGTGATAAAAACAATAAGCAAGAGACGACCGCGGATCTAGACTTGGCTTAGTCTAGGGTCTGAGAGATTGGTTATGATAAGAATATGAATATTTACAAGTGATAAAACAATAAGCAAGAGACGACCGCGGATCTAGACTTGGCTTAGTCTAGGGTCTG
>NW_007380060.1:21532-30848 GCF_000475195.1 Diaphorina citri
AAGTGATTTTATAAACATCCTGTGTTTTGTAAATATTCAAGAGAATTGGACTGAGAGCTAAGAGATGATGAATTTTATTACCTATCATCTAGAAGTGTAGAACTTGGATACTTGGATCTAGTTTAAAATACCAACCAATTTGTACAGGTTTGTACCTACATTCACTTACCTACCTACCTTGATGAACTAAACAAATCCTCTGATTTTAAATCACCATTTAATGAATGAAAATTGGTAGATAAATATGTAAATATTGTTGCACACATTGAGAATTTATATCTTCTTCTTTGTCTCTTCTTCTTCTTCTTCTTCTTCTTCTTCTTCTTCTTCTTCTTCTTCTTCTTATTTCTCTTCTTCTTGTCCTCCTCTGCCTTCTTTGTCTCCTCTCTTGAAAATTGTCTTTCTTTCAAAAGAAGTTTTTTTTTTTTTTTTTAAAGAGGTTTGATAAAGGGAACTGTAACTGCTCAGATCTTATCGTCCTGAAATGGAAAAGAGAATGTTTGCTCGGACGGGAATCGAACTCTCGACTTAGCTCTTACACTCTCATTTTTTTCCTCTCTTTTTATCCCCCCCTCCCAAACCAGACGCACTTCCTCCTCTTTCTCTCTCTCTCATCTCTATTCTTATTTATCTCCTTTTTAGTTCAAGGATAACTATTTTTGACAGTAATGTTAAAACAGAGTGAGAGAGAAATATGGCGAAAGTAGAGGAGGGAGGGAGGGAGAGAGAGAGAGAGAGAGAGGAGAGAGAGAGAGAGAGAGAGAGAGAGAGAGAGAACGAAAAAAGTAACAGAGGGAGAGAGAGAAAGAACTTTCAAGGAGCTTATCTTTATCACTCTCTCTGTCTTTATTTAAGCTTGAAATTAAATTAAAAAACCGAGTGAAACCTTTTTGTTATGATTAAATTGGGTTGAAAAATATACTTAGACAAAAAAAAGGAGGGAAGGGAGAGGAGGGGGAGGAACGAGAGGGGAGGGGGAAAAGAGTATGTGTATTAAGGTTAAGAATATGAGGAAACTAGAGGGAAGAAGAAAAAGAACGAAAGGGAGGGATAAAAAGATAGTATGGTTGGCGTGTAGAAAAAAAAATATCCCAATGAAGACAGTCTTCCTGAAATACCGCCTAACTTGGGTGAAGAGCAGTCCCATCCATAATCTGGGAAAATTTTAACTTGTCTGTCACATATTACTTAGGTACTTCCAATCTTTCATCCCTCCTTTCTGATCATGAAAAGTCCCCATAGTAACGACTATGAAATTAGATAGGTAATGGTTTTATTATAAAAAATAATAATTATTTTTATTATAATTTTTATTTATTTAATATTTATTATTTTATTATCTATTCTTATTACCTATCCAGATGTTCAAGTCACAGATTGCCAGACCTTACTCACTCCATTACTTACTGAATGATGACACTAAATCGGTGCGCGGTTAATTAAAGGAAATAGAGATAACCGAAAATGAAGATCTAAGACGGTTAGGTTAATTGATTTGATTAATTTCCTCCGAGATAATCTGTGACTAAAGAGAGTAATCAGTGAAGAGTTAATGAAGAGAAATAGACAAGTTAGTGTCGACGCAAATTGAACGAAAAGAGTTCTCAGTTTTATCTCTATGTCGACAGAATCAGACATAAGATAAGTAATTCGAGAGTCAGCTCCCATGGCGTAGTGGTCACTGCGCTCGCCTTGCACGCGGGAGACCCGGGTTCGATTCCCGGCGGGGTCAAGAAATTTGTATCATGCAAATGATTGATTCCGTGACTGGCCGTTACGGGGCCCACTCAGCCTCGTGAGGAAAATGAGTAGCTATGACATATAAATGCGCATAGCGACCGGTGCCAGCACGGTAGGTAAACATTGGATGTTAGGATTATTGAGATATTGGGAAAAATCCTACAATGCTGCAGTGAGGGCTTGGGGGGCTTAAGCCCCCCCAAAGTTATCAGGGCCTCTTACACTAGATAAAATTGGATTTCAGAATAATAATCCAAAACACCATTTTTACTTTCCTTATCCTATAGGAAGGAAATTAGGAAATTAATGTAATCGGGTCAAAATATCGATGGTCGTCAGCTCCCATGGCGTAGTGGTCACTGCGCTCGCCTTGCACGCGGGAGACCCGGGTTCGATTCCCGGCGGGGTCAAGAAATTTGTATCATGCAAATGATTGATTCCGTGACTGGCTGTTGCGGGGCCCACTCAGCCTCGTGAGGAAAATGAGTATCTATGACAAATAAATGCGCATAGCGACCGGTGCCAGCATGATAGGTAAACATTGGATGTTAGGATTATTGAAATATTGGGAAAACCCTACAATGCTGCAGTGAGCACCAAAGTTGTGACATAATAACACAAAGAAACTGCATTTACATTTTACATTTACATAAGTAATTCAAGACTTTGAGTCCAACCCACCCTTTGGGGATTTCTTAGAGGGCTTTTTTCTGCATGATTTAAGGCTGGTGTTATACAACTGAACAACCCCTATGGGAAAGTCTTCACTTAAGGTCCAGTTTTCCTCTACAATCTCTACATGAGCATAGGAAAATTAACCCTCAAGCAAAGACAATCCTTTGATACCTACTCTGTTGTATCAGTCTAAAATGTCAGATCATTTCTTCTTTAGTGTCAGTCTCCTTTATTCGACACTGGATAAATCATCCTAGCCTCACCTGTGCATTGTTAAATCCCACACTACCACAGTGTCACACAATTCTGCCCCTCCTCTCTACTCTATGTGCTAACTTCTAGCCCAGGGTTGTCCAACCTTAGGGCACCCGAGGGCCGCAAGAGACCAAGGTAGACAGTTGGCGGGCCACAAAAACTCAACTCACGGGGGAGGATGGCCTGGTGTAATGTAATTATAATATAATTTTATTTTATTATGAAAACTTACCACATGATGACATTAGTGCGATTTCTGTGGACACTCTGCAGCTGACACAAGTGCGTGAATATCGAAATTCACGTCTTCGGTACACAAACGTAGAAGGTGTGATAGGGACTCGTCCGTAAATTAGTATATTTACTGTTATTTCTCATTTTCGTTCTTTTTTTTTTAGGCGGGCCTTCGCGGGCCGCAAAAATGAGCTCGCGGGCCGCGGGTTGGACAAGCCTGTTCTAGCCCAATGGGTAAATTTAGTTGTTGAAAACAAAAGACCGCACCGTTGAGTGATTCAGCAGTATTCAATTCCGCCGGAAACACTAAACTTGATCATTCGAGATTTTTTTCATGCTACCTAACCGTATTACACCCACTGAAAGTCCGAAATTTAAGCTTAGGACGATCCTTTTTTTTCACACACGTTCAGACAGACAAACAGACACAGGTCCATGAGACCGTGGTCTATCGGACGGTCTGAGTGTGAGGAGCGGGTAATTAGGTAGAGACACTACCATTGCGTCATGTCACGTTACCTATGGGGAGTCAGAAAGATGTAGTTCAAAGTTTCCCCTTAATATGGTAGGTAATCTCGTTCAGGACAGCCACACGTGACGTGATAGTAGTGTACCTGTCCTGAAGAGATTACCTACAATATTATGGGACAACTACATCTTTCTGACTCCCCATGAGGTGACGTGACGTGATAGTTGTGTATTTCTACCTATAAGTTCAATTCATGACCGGGGGAATTTGAACATCGCCGAGAGCGATTTCAGAAACAGTTTTTGGGTGTTGCTGGTTCCATCTGCTCCCCCGCATTGTTACGTAAAGCCGGAAACACAATCTCGTTCCGCTCGGTCAGAGATTCTGCTGTCAGTTGAGATCGCAATCCGGTGCGTACCGAATCGATAGGCTTGGGATGATCCGTACAGATTACAGATTTGGTGACAGTTGACGGGTTTACGACAGTTGTGAGCGAATAGAACTATCGTGATTGTGAGACATCGTGCGATAAAGAACGATAGTTTGTGGTGGTTATAAAGGATATAATTAAGGAGTTTATACGATAGTTTGTGATGAATTTTAAACGATATTTTTTGAGTTCGTACGATTTACCAAAGTTTCTGGTCACCTACCCTCATAGTTTATAGTACAAATAGTACATAGTTGGTGAGCTTGGACGATAAAAGCGGTAGTTTATGGTGAAAAAAAAAACGATAATTTAAGGAGTTTGTGATGAATTTTAAACGATAATGTACATAGGTTTGTAACTTAGTACGACAGTTTAATGGATTTTCATTTCGCACAAAAAAATGCGGTAGGTAGTTTGTTTTGAATTCGCGCCGAATCTATATATATCTAGGTATTATGTACCTATTATAGCTGTCTGGTTTTTCCCAGCTAAAAAATGTGATTCATAGTTCGACATTCAATTTTCAGAACAAAAAAGTTGTAATTTTACATGTTGGGCGTTCGGATATTTTATGATTTTTCAAGTGATTTTATAAACATCCTGTGTTTTGTAAATATTCAAGAGAATTGGACTGAGAGCTAAGAGATGATGAATTTTATTACCTATCATCTAGAAGTGTAGAACTTGGATACTTGGATCTAGTTTAAAATATCAACCAATTTGTACAGGTTTGTACCTACATTCACCTACCTACCTACCTTGATGAACTAAACAAATCCTCTGATTTTAAATCACCATTTAATGAATGCAAATTGGTAAATAATAAATATGTAAATTGTTGCACACATTGAGAATTTAGATGATCTTCTTCTCTGTCTCTTCTTCTTCTTCTTCTTTCTCTTCTTCTTCTTTCTCTTCTTCTTGTCCTCCTCTGCCTTCTTTCTCTTCTTCTGCTTCTCTGCCTTCTTTGTCTCCTTCTTCTTTTTCTCCTTATTCTTCTTCTTCTTTCTCTTCTTCTGCTTCTCTGCCTTCTTTGTCTCCTTCTTCGTTTTCTCCTCCTTCTTCTCCTCCTCCTCATCCTTCTTCTTCTCCCTCTTAGTCTTATTTAAAAGTTCGTATTTGTTTGTACAGTTTGTTCACCTTTTCACCCAAGAGCTGTAGAAAGGACGAAGGTTCAATTTAGCATAGGTTAGATACCTACTATTTGGTACCTACCTATTTACACAGAAAAAAAAACGTAGCTAGGAACCTACACCTAAAAAAAAAAGGCCCCGAATTTATTATGATTACTCACGGCTTTTTTTCCTCGACTTAACTTTCTGCCTCAAAAAATAAGAGCAATTTGAAATTCTAAAATTCCCTTAATGAAACACTTTTTGACCCTCTCCTGGCCCCTCTCCCTCCTTTTCTGACCTTCAAGTACCCTCCATATTCACCTCCCAAAAAAGGAGGGATATCCACTCCCCTCCCTCCTCCTAACACACTCTCTCTCTCTCTTTCCTCTCTATCAACAATTTTTTTAGATGCCAAGTTGGAATTTTTCTCTCATTTTCACATTCTTCTTTATTTGAATTTTTATATCTTTAACCCATTGAGCACCAGATGTTACCCGTGAAAAGTCGAGAGCTTTTGGTGAGCTTCTTCTTCGTGGCGATAGAAAGAATCCGCACGATTTCAAACGGCATACGGCATGCGGCATAGAACTGAGAGAAAAAAGATCTTTGCTCTCCGTTACACTCTGTTTAGCTCTAAGTTTACCATATTTTCTTTCCATTTAATGCTTTTCCTGAAAGCCACAACTAAAGGAGGCAAAGTATGTGTGTGGAGTTCTCATAATATTTGAAATATTTCAACTTATTTCAAGAGATTAAATGCCTTAGTTTTAAATAGAGCCCTTCATTCAAGTAGCTCTATTAAACGCAACTAATAGCTTTGCATAAAAAGCTCCATTGAAATTCCAGCAGCTAAGAATAAGGATTCTAAGGAATTTGTGGAAAACAAATGCTGAAGTTGATTGTAGGCTCTTACTGAGGTTATGAGGTTATTTTATTCAGAAAGGAAAATGTAAAGAAAGAGCAGTATGATAAATCGGTAAATGATTGGTAGCTGTATGGAAAGGCAAAAAATAAACAAAATACCAGCCCGACTCTTTTCTGTAAAGACACTCAGTCTAAAGTTCCAGGGGAAGCAACTCTATTTATTTGAGCCCCTCCGTAGGAGCGGAGCTTTTAAACATCTCATTGAAAACGAAAAACGGCATTTTATAGCGACGAAAATAAGAGTAATAAAATATTTTTCTGTCCTATTCATAAGTTAGGGGAAGGGACCCCTGGGTGGTAGTATTTTGGAAATGATCCGTTTGCTAAGGTCCTTGTAGCTCCCTTTATCATCCCCACTTTCCCCTACTATACTCGGGTGCGAAAAAATCGGGACGATTTTTTTCACATTCCCATTCCTTTACTCTCACACATGGCCTTGTAGCTTGGAGTGTGAACAAATAAATTTCTCTGACAACATTTTCTGAACGTTAAAAAATATTTCTAGTTTCTTTGGTGCCAACTGAAAGATGGGTTCTGTCTTTGGTTTTCTCGCGGATTCAATGGACCATCATTTTTGGCCCATTTCGGCCCAATGGAAATATCGGCATCGGCCTTTTTTGAAAGCGGAAAAGGACATTGAAATCGTTGACATTGAAAAAGTTCACTGTTTTTTGTCTGGTCCAAGTCAATGTGGTCCATTTTTTTTTGCGCGTAAGTGTACTCTATTGTAACATTTTCTGAATCGGGGGAAATTCGCAAAATCCCTTTTGATGCCTTTGTAGATAAAAAAAATTCCCTCTGTGCTTTCAACTATCTGTGAGAGATTTCCTTTGTGAGAGAATTTGGGACTTTTTTTGTGAGATTTCGTGGGACGAAAGGAAGGGAATTTGGAGGGACGGAGGGGGAAAGATTTGGGAGACTTAATAAGATTGCTCATAGGGCCAGAAAATAAATAGGGAGAGGGGGAAAAAGGGGGAAAAAATCGTAAATTTTTTGTCGCCTCCAATCTCCATTTCAGTATTTCATTGTCACCGATTTTTAAGCCCTGATTTTCATTGTTACACGTTCTGGTCCTCTTGAAAATCGAGAGCTTTTGGTGAGCTTCTTCTTCGTGGCGATAGAAGGAATCCACGATTTCAAACCGCATAGAACTGGGAGAAAAAAGATCTTTGCTCTCCGTTACACTCTGTTTAGCCTTAATTTTAGGATATTTTCTTTCTATTTAATGCTTTTCCTGAAAGCCACAACTAAAGGAGGCTAAGTATGTGTGTGGAGTTCTCATAATATTTGAAATATTTCAACTTATTTCAAGCGATTAAATGCCTTGGTTTTTAAATAGAGCCCTTCATTCAAGCAGCTCTATTAAACGCAGCTAATAGCTTTGCATAAAAAGCTCCATTGAAATTCCAGCTGCTTAGGAGTTAGGAATTTCTTGAAAACAATTGCTGAAGTTGATTGTAGGCTGTTACCGAGGCCTCGATAAGAGGTTATGAGGTTATTTTATCCAGAAAGCATTAGCTTTTCCTTTTTGGATAAGAAAGGCTAAAGACAATGCAAGGAAAGAACTGTACTATGGAAAATCGGTAAATGGTTATCAGGGCAATTCACACAGGCGAAAGTCAGTATTAGGGTCGAAATTTCTCTTGAAAAAATCGTTCCAGAAACAAAGGAAAAATCTGAAGACGGAAAAGCGAAAGACAATAGCCGTATTTTATTTTATCGACCTCTGTGGTGGAGATATGAAAAAATATGGAAAAAGACAAAGTGTTTTCAAGGGTCAACAAAAAAGAAAAAAAAAAATCTCTCCTAATAAACCGAATATATTCCGCCAAGCAATTTGTTAAAGTTGGCTTTTATTGCCCCAAAAATAAAGAGACGACAAACAAAGCAATAGACTTCTGGAGAAGTTTGTCAGAGAGAGTTTTCCAGACTGGTCATAAAAGACAGCCCAGATATACAAAACAAGATAATCATTTTATTTACTCAGATGAAGGCTAATGAAGAAAACTCAATTCAAAGAAAACTTTCCTATATTTCACTTTCTACTAAAAAGAAATAATCTAGGTACATAGTAAACTTTCCTAGATTTTACTATCTTCTGAATATTGGGGAGATTGGTCACTCCAATCTTATTTTCAGCTCATAACAATGCGAGGGAAAAAATATATCTAGGAAATCTGTGGGGGGAAAATCTGTGAAATATGTGAAAATTGGTCCCTTGGGTTACTTCGGGCATATGAGGAAAACTAGCTGAATTCCGTCGCTTCGCTCCGGAATCCCGCTAGTTCATCCCGAGGCATGGCCAAACTTGTGGAAAAGGCATGGCCGAACTTGTAGTTATCAAACTAAAAACATAAACGAAACTCAAATATTAGGCGAGCGAGGAAAAGTTTTCTATCCCGCAGTCTCTGCACTCTGTGTATTTCTTATGGAGATTTCAGCGATCAAAAATTGATCATATCTCAGGATCGGTGTAGATTTTCGCAAAATCCTTTCTTATTGCACACCTAGACCATAAAAAGAATATTCCTACCAAATTTCAGCTTTCTAGGTGGTGTGGTTCTCGAGATAGAGCGATCAGTGTGTGAAATGTGAAATGTGAACTGTGAATGAGTGAATGGATCTTGTTCTTATAATATAAGACTAGCTGAATTCCGTCGCTTCGCTCCGGAAGCCCGCTAGTTCATCCCGAGGCATGGCCAAACTTCTGGAAAAGGCATGGCCGAACTTGTATTTATCAAACTAAAAACATAAACGAAACTCAAAAAGTTGGTCGAGAGCGGAACATTTCTCTCCCGCAGTCTCTGCACTCTGTGTATTTCTTATGGAGATTTCAGCGATCAAAAATTGATCATATCTCAGGATCGGTTTAGATTTTGGCAAAATCCTTTCTTATTGCACACCTGGACCATAAAAGGAATATTCCTACCAAATTTCAACTTTCTAGGTGTTGTGGTTCTAGAGATAGAGCGATCAGTGTGTGAAATGTGAAATGTGAATGAGTGAATGGATCTCGTTCTTATAATATAAGATATCTTATATTATAAGAACGAGATCCATTCACAGTTCACAGTTCACATTTCACATTTCATAGTTCACACACTGATCGCTCTATCTCAAGAACCACAACACCTAGAAAGCTGAAATTTGGTAGGAATATTCCTTTTATGGTCTAGGTGTGCAATAAGAAAGGATTTTGCGAAAATCTAAACCGATCCTGAGATATGATCAATTTCTGATCGCTAAAATCACCATAAGAAATACACAGAGTGCAGAGACTGAGGGAGAGAAAACTTTTCCTCGCTCGCCTAATATTGAGTTTCGTTTATGTTTTTAGTTTGATAAAAATACAAGTTCGGCCATGCCTTTTCCACAAGCTTGGCCATGCCTCGGGATGAACTAGCGGGATTCCGGAGCGAAGCGACGGAATTCAGCTAGTAAATCTTATATTATAAGAACGAGAACTCATTCACA
>NW_007380060.1:31289-31849 GCF_000475195.1 Diaphorina citri
GGGGTAACGGATTATGTAGGTAGTATGAATATGGTTGTGGACTAGTTTGATTTGGATAATTAGATAAAGTACGTATAGGTAAGTATGTTTATAGAATAAACTGGTGGCGGTGCCAGGCCAGAGCCTGTTGATAGGTGTAGCCTTTTGACACCGGCCGGTTAGACCTTCCGTCTAACGATGAGAGTGACTATGTACACTCTAGGGAGTAACGTCTGTTATCCCTTTGGCTTACTACGTACTGTGTGTATCGTCCGATACACGGGGTTTGACTGATAGTCTGAGATAAAGAGGATTGATAGGTAGTGGTATGATAGATAGACGATATTTGGATTATATCGGGTCTATAAAGTTTACTGTGGCTTTTAACAATAAGGGGCTCACGATTTGAACGTGGGCAGAATGGGAATGCGTAAGAGCTAGAAGGAACTCACCCTACGGAGTTGAGGCTTACGATGGGTGTAGTGTATTAGGTCTGTGCATAAACCTTGTCAAATCCTGTAACCCTATTGCCCGTGTAAGAGACACGGGGAACGATATGAGTAAAGTAGGAATACGTCGAG
>NW_007380061.1:0-24870 GCF_000475195.1 Diaphorina citri
AAAAAAAAAAAAGAGAGAGAGAGAGAGAGAGAGAGAGAGAGAGAGAGAGAGAGAGAGAGAGAGAGAAAGAGAGAGAAAATGTAGGTGACCATACACCAATTAGGTAGGTACACCATAATGTTTGTGAACATAAAGTGAAAATCTTGAAAATGACGTGACGTAGGGGTGGGTGGATATAACGTATGGAAACAACTCTATGGATCCCTTTCCCTTCCTTTTTACTTTCCTTATCCTATAGGAAGGAAAGTAATGTAATCGGGTCAAATTTTCGATGGTCCGTTTTTAGTGTCAAAACACGTTTTGAGGTCCCTAGAGCCTAAATCCAAAGTTTCAGCCATTGGTCCGTGTGTGTGTCTGTCTGTCTGTGTGTGTGTCTGTCTGTCCGTCTGTCTGTCTGTAAACAAAATATCTGGAGAACGGTAAGAGCTAGAGAGTTGAAATTTGGTATGTAGCTGTCAAATGTGACAAGGATGCGACACGAAACTTTTGGTTAAGACCGGTGCAACGGTTGGCGGCATTTTACCGCTTTTTGGCGGTTTTCGGTGTAATTTAACAATATCTCGGGAACGGTACAAGCTAGAGACTTGAAATTTGGTATGTAGTTAACAAATGTGACAAGGATGCAACACAAAATGTTTGATATATATAAAAAAATAATAATAATAATAATAATAATTCCGTCTACTACGAATCACAGTTGCAAACTGATTTGACTATGAACTTATATGAATAAATTAAATGACGTGACGTAGGCGTGGGTGGATTATAACTTATAACGTATGGAAACATAGGACTATGGATCCCTTTCCCTTCCTTTTTGAATAACCTGCATCGAAATACCTTTCTAAGTTCGTATGTATTGAATATGTATTGTATTGAATTACCTGCATCGAAATACCTTTCCAATATAGTTCCTCTTCCTAGGTATATCCTTTTTGAATCCATGGTCCGCTCCGTTGAGATGGAAGGATGTGAAAAATGAAAATAACCAATAAAATATTCTTGGTAGGTAACTGTATCAAACTATCAATTCGTCTACCTGGATTGGACGAAATTTCTCTCTTTCTCTTCATATTCCATGATTCCTCCATATTTCCTAGAAACTTTTTCCCTCAATCCAGTTTCTTTCCACCCTTCATTCTCTCTTTACTTTCTTTTTCCTTTCTTCATCTACTCTTTACTTTATTCTTAAACTTTCTTCTATCGTTCTGTATTAACTTCTCGGAGAGCATAGAAAATTAGAAACCTGTTCGAAATACATTAATTGAAAAATAATTAAACCTAAGAGCCATACCTAACTGATGAGTTTCAATGAAATGAAAAAAATATAGTAAGCTAACAAACGTAGCTATTTTCGTATTATGTTTAACATTTTCTACATTATAAATGTTAATAATAAAAGACATGGAAACTCTGAACAGATTAGAAAGTCTCATTGTAATAAATATGTTCGTTTGTATAATATAAAAACAGACAAAGGTATACTGTAGTAATAGAAAGTAAAAAATATTGTAAGCAAACAAACGTAGCTATTTTCGTATTATGTCTATCATTTTCTACATTATAAATGTAGATAATAAAAGACATGGAAACTCTGAACAGATTAGAAAGTCTCATTGTAATAAATATGTTCGTTTGTATAATATAAAAACAGACAAAGGAAAAGAAAAAGATGCTGCAAGAAGAAGAAGAAGAAGAAGAAGAAGAAGAAGAAGAAGAAGAAAGAAACGGTTGTAAAAAGAACAGCAAATGGAGAAATTAGAGAGAGAGAGAGAGAGAAATGAGAATGAGTGGGAGAATATGAGAAACGGTAGGGAGAAAGAAACTGAAAATTGAAAAGATATCACAAGATAATTATAGCTCTAATCGGAAAATAAAGATCGGGAGAAAAGAGAAGAAGGGAGAGGAGAGAGAATATGGGGGGAAAAAGAAGAAAAAAATAATATCCATTTAGAAGAAATTTAACAAGATGAAGAGTATAAAGAGATGAAGAATGTTAGCGATGATGAAGATGGAGGTAATGGAGGTGCGTGAAGTTAGCACCACAACTTTTGCTGCGAATTTGTACCAAAGCCCATCATTTAGTACCCATTTTGTTCCATCAAACGAATATCAAGAAAATGGGAGATATAGAAGCGCTAGGAAATGGAAAGGGAGAGAAGGGGAAAAAATAATGGAATTGGAAGAAGAAGGTAGGAGAAGACGAAGAAGATAATGTGATAATCGATAGAGATATGGTATAGGTATAAGAAACAAGAAGAACAAGATAGCAGGAGATTATTTATTTTATAAGATTAGGTGCAAAATCTAGTAATCCTATAACTATTTTATCTGGCAGAACGGTCGTTTTGTGAATCGTCAGTGAAGTGGATAAAATAGAGGTAACAAAACCTTAGGGATTGAGTAGTATGAGTTTCTTGCATGAGTTGCATGCTAAGGAGCAAGAGTTAAAACTTGAGAAAAGAACTTTTATACAACACATAACTCTATACATATTGTAGCTAGGACGTACCTAGATTTATAAGTGATTGAATCAAGTTCAATATTTTAACCTTCACATAGTTACAGTCATCCATTCAGATGGTTATCTGACTTCATTTATTATTTCAGGTCATCCCTAATTTCAGAAGTAAAGCTCATTTCCAGTACCTTCATGAATTCTTCACTACCAATTTCTCCATTTTTTCCATCAATTCTTGTTAATGTTTTCATGAATAATGCTCCTTTATCATAATTCATTTCCATTAAATTCATCATTATTTTTCTACCTTCGTCTATTCTGCTGCGCCCTACATTAAAGTCTCTGGGGGGATTTCATCAATTTTTTCCGTCATTATCATTCTGGCCAACGCTCTTTCTTAGACAACAACTCTGAACAAAATACACAAAACGGCAAACCTTGAAAACAATATCAACATGGAATCATATCCCCTGAACAGAATATTACAAGGGGGTTTCATCAATTTTTTCCGTCATTACCATTCTGGCCAACGCTCTTTCCTAGACAACAACTCTGAACAAAATACACAAAACGGCAAACCTTGAAAACAATATCAACATGGAATCATATCCCCTGAACAAAATATTACGATGGAATCCATTTCCCTGACCATAAGCTAAACGTAAAAGCCAGCAAAACCAACAGAAGCGAACACATAAACGAAGAAAGAAAGAGGACGGGGGAGAAAAAAGGTCTAAAACTGTCGCATGTAAAAGCCAGCAAAACCAACAGAAGCGAACACACAAACGAAGAAAGAAAGAGGACGGGGGAGAAAAAAAAGGTCTAACTGTCGCATAGAAATTTATCCGAGGGACAAAAAAAATTCCTTGCGTAAGCAAGAAAAAAATTAAAAAAAATCTCCTTTTGTAAAAATTACCCACAAGAAAAGGCCCCGCACCAGCGCGTAAAAGCCAGCAAAACCAACAGAAGCGAACACATAAACGAAGAAAGAAAGAGGACGGGGGAGAAAAAAGGTCTAAAACTGTCGCAAAGGAACGAGAAATAGAAGAAACTAGAAAAGATATGAGAAAGAGAAAAAAATAGAGGAGAAAGAAAAAGTAGAAACAAGTATAATGCTTGTACGTCTGTCGCATAGAAATTTATCCGAGGGACAAAAAAAAATTCCTTGCGTAAGCAAGAAAAAAATTAAAAAAAATCTCCTTTTGTAAAAATTACCCACAAGAAAAGGCCCCGCACCAGCGGTATTAAATAGGGAGTTAGCCTCGGGAAGCCATTGTCCCAGGCTGGACATCGCCGCCACGGACAGTTATTTATGACTTGAATGGGGTTCAACTGCTACTCCAGGCCACTGTTGTTCATTTAAGTAGAACAAGGAGAGAGAAAAAAAAAGGTCACTGAATATAAAAATTAATATAAATGAACCCAGCGTGAGGTTAAAAACACGACTAAGACATCAGAAGGAACACTCAGAGAAATTTTGGCCGAAAAATCGACCAGAATGTCTGGTTATCTGTGTTTCTGGCTGAAATAAAAAAAAAAATTGCGTATATGTTCAAATAACATAAATATATGTTCAAATAACATATACCTATGTTCAAATAACATATATGTTCAAATAAATAGCATCAGAAAGAAAGTTAAATCCAGGTTCTACCATCGGGGGAGTTTACATATACCTTTTTTTTTCGTAATCGGGGGAATTTACATGTGACCCTACAGGAAGTAATTTTGAAATCGGGGGAATTTACATGAAATCGGGGGAATTTACATTCGCCCCTCAACTTATTCGGTATGACGTCCCTTGTGCCTCTTGAACTCTTTTCGAATTGCATCTCTAAACTTGAGGGTTCTCAATTAAGATTTCAAAGTTGACCCTCCCTGGGGCCTCCCGCAGGCGGCCCCCTGAAATGTCCCCCAAAATATGAGAGAGAATGGAATTTTTTATTTTAATAACATGGATAGTTGGATACCTTTTGTTTTTCATGGTGTTGTTGTCTTGTTGTTGTTGTTTTTGTTGTTGTTGTTGTTGTTGTTTTATTTCATACAAACATAGTTTTATTTCATACAAATAGGTAGGTATTATTATTGAAATGATAAATATCAATAACATATTTATCAATCCCTCCATCTAAATGTAGGTACTGATTGTATATTGCAGAGTGGGTATTATGTGGGTAAGTAGTAAGAGTACATACTCTAATATGGGTATGTAAAAAGCGATTTTTTTTGGCTTTATATTTGTATTCTTACACAGTGAGCTCTTCCACCCAACCAACCAACATATATT
This sequence comes from Diaphorina citri, assembly GCF_000475195.1. Lineage (NCBI taxonomy): Eukaryota > Metazoa > Arthropoda > Insecta > Hemiptera > Psyllidae > Diaphorina > Diaphorina citri. The sequence goes on from NW_007380061.1 coordinate 4,749, forward strand.
TCCTCTCTAAGATCTCCCCACATTTTCATCAAATCCTTTTGAATGCGCGTTACGTACCTAGTAGGCGAAACTAGGTACACCAGAAGGTAAATGAGGTGGTTATTAATTTATTCCTCCCCCCTTTTTTACTTCCTGTACAAAAAAGGAACAAACAAACCATCAACAATGGGTTCTGAAAGAAATGAGGGTGTGCGGGAGGGTTCAAAAAGTTTTGGGCCATTTCTTATGTTTTCCTTTTTGGAAAATTAATTTTCGAAGTGGAACAAACCATGTGCCTGTCTTCGCCACTTCCACCACCTGTCCCACAGTATCCTTCCAGGTTTTCTTCTTGGACATGGGCAACACCAAGTCATCTTGGGCAACACCAACATGGGCAACACCATCTTGACAAGATGAACTCTCATCCAACCAGGAACTACTCATTGCAGAAGGCAAAACCGAAAGCAACACGAGGAATTGTTGAAGAAGGAATTAAAATTTAAATTGTTTTACGGATTGTGAAAATATGTGGATTGAATTTGAATTACCAAGCTAACTATCGCCGGTTTTAATCAATTTTGGCTAAAATGAGAAGTTCCTCATTACTTTATCTGATTTCAACAATGTGCTAAGGAACTCTTCAGTTGGATTAGTAGTTGGGCAAAGACGCTCGTGATCTCCGGATGTATTTCAAGACTTTCACGTCTGGCTGTGGGACTATAAACAGGGAGGACAACATAGTGATGGGACTCGAGTGAGATTTTTCAACTCGATTATTTTCTACTCGATTATTTTCCAACTCGAGTTGTAACTCGAGTGGAAATGGATTGAATTTGAATTACCAAGCTAACTATCGCCGGTTTTAATCAATTTTGGCTAAAATGAGAAGTTCCTCATTACTTTATCTGATTGGTCACTGAATATAAAAATTAATATAAATGAACCCAGCGTGAGGTTAAAAACACGACTAAGACTCAGAAGGAAGAGGAAGATGGGGAGGAAGAGAAACAACAGTGGGATTATGTGTTGTGGAGGAGAAGGGAAGAAGGTATTGTGGCATTAGATACATGAAATGAACATTGACAGGGTGATACAAGATGTTACACAATAGCATCATTACTCACAACACCATACAATGTTTCATAACACCATTCAATGTTAGCTTCAAAACAACATTCTAAAGATGGGGAGGAAGAGAAACAACAGTGGGATTATGTGTTTTGGAGGAGAAGGGAAGAAGGTATTGTGGCATTAGATACATGAGATGAACATTGACAGGGTGGTACAAGATGTTACACAATAGCATCATTACTCACAACACCATACAATGTTTCATAACACCATTCAATGTTAGCTTCAAAACAACATTCTGTCAGTCATCTTTAGAAGCATATACGGGACAACTCTTTCATCTTTCAACTACGAAGGTAAGAAATTTAATGAGATCAAGTTCTGACTCTGACTGTCCTTGATCTTGAGTAACTCACCAAAATTTAGTTTTAAATCTTTTCGAAATATTTTCTTCAGAAATGAACGTATTAGGTGGGTATGTAGGATATACATACAAACCTGCATGAATGTAGTACGATATATGTAGGTAATAATATCTCTGCTTACTATAATGTGGAGAAAAATCCCTAACTAGTAATCTTTTGAAGCAAGTTTTGCGTACTTCTCAACAAGCTTAACATTCATATCAAAAGAAAAGAAGGAATTAAAAAACTCGACGAAGTATATGGTAAGACGAGAGCACAAGTTAAGACACACATGTAACAAAAATAGCATTTTAATCTGGGTTTAATCAAAAATGTAAACAGTTTCTTTATTTTAAAGATGAGTGTTCCACCGCCGTTTTTATTTCGTAGCAATGGAACAACTGCTACATTAGACGCTTGTGGCCTGTGTCGTAGCTGGCCCATAGTATAGTATGCCTCTCATCAGATGGGCGAGAAGAGAGACAATACTTCCCATTTAGGTGCTGGGTCAACACGAGAACCATCACCCCGGTGTATAGCAGATACAAAAAGACATCTTTTCTTTATTCTGCTATCGCCATTCGGCGAAAGCTAAAGCCGCTACAACAACAACAACTTCAATAAGACTTTCCAGTTACTTCAGTATGTGTCTCACAATAAGAGGAAACGCAGGAAACTTGTACAATACTAACTTTGAGTTGACTTCCGTCTAGCATAAATTAACCTTTTCCATCCAGTATAAAGGTCAGAGGAGTGAGGTGACAAATAGCCTTTAATTTTAAACCTTAAATCTTGCTCCCTGCATGGTAGGATTTTCCTAATATGTGTGTGAGTGTGCGTTGTTTTCTTTCTTAATCTTTTTATCTATATTTTCCTTTCCTCCATCTTTACACAATATGTTTTAATGCATTAGTTTCCTTCTATTCTGATGTTTTTCTTGCCTTTTTCCTCATTTCTCTCCGTCTTTCTTTTAGCCAGTCGTCTCCAATGTTGAACGCTCCTTGCCTATATAAAAGCTTTTTTGTAATTTCCAGTTGAGTGAAAAATCTCTAGACAAGAGTTATTTTTTTGTCTTTTCTTTTAAAGAAGCCACTTAATCTTTTTTCCCTACTACCTACTTCTTTTTCTTTAGATGTCGCACAAAATTGTATACCATGTATTTCTTCAATAAGTCTTTTGATTTTCCAGATAAAAGGGCCCAAAGGTCTTTGGCCTTTATCAAGGATTATAATAATTATACCCACTTCCAACCTGTTTCCCAGAAGTATTCTACATATTTTTGGCTGAACTCCTTTGATTTACCTACTTTGTCGGGTTCAAGAGGCAAAAACCTTTAGAAGATATTCAATTTGTCCATATAATCTTGAAGTACTTGAACTTTTGTTGTGCTTCAAAGGTATAATTCAGATTTATTGATGGGAGATTTACCTACATCCCTCATTAAGTCATTATACCTAAAATAAACATCTAACAAAGCCCTAAACAAAACTGAAAATAATATTCATTCACCGAATCGCCGTACCATATTCTTTAAAACTTTTACAAGTCCATGCCTCAGTCTCGTCTTGGCATGTTTCATCATGGTTCTCTTTACTACCAGTTTCAATTTTCTCTATCAGGAAAAAAACTAGTCATCAGAATTAGTTACCATACAGCTCCCAGTAGTTCCAGCGCTGTTCTTCCAAGCAGTAAAAGTCAGTCGGAGGGATTTTTACGACCCCTTTTTTCCCTCCAATCCCTTCCCTTTTTTTCCCTTCTTCTATTCAAATTTTATGAGTGAAAATAGAAACTTAATGCATTTTTATGTTAACAAACAGCATAAATCAGGGCAGTCAAACGAGGAGCATTAAAGTTTTCCACACCTCGAGCAGACCTGATGAAATTATTACCCTCATGAATATGATATTCTAATTCTGTCTGCATTCTGCAATAATGCACTCTTCTTACTATACACGAGTATGTCTCAGTGAACATTATGAACACATATAATAGAAAGGAATAAAGGGAAACAAGGTTCCAAGTTCATCAGTCATCTTTAGTAGCATATACGGGACAACTCTTTCATCTTTCAACAACGAAGGTAAGAAATGAGATCAAGTTCTGACTGTCCTTGATCTTGAGTAACTCACCAAAATTCAGTTTTGTATTTTTCGAAATATTTTCTTCAGAAATGGGCGTATTAGGTGGGTATGTATGGTATACATACAAACTAACAAACCTGCATGAATGTAGTACGATATATGTAGGTAATAATATCTCTGCTCACTATAATGTGGAGAAAAATCCCTTACTAGTAATCTTTTGAAGCAAGTTTTACGTACTTCTCAACAAGCTTAACATTCATATCAAAAGATCAGTCATCTTTAGGAGCATATACGGGACAACTCTTTCATCTTTCAACTACGAAGGTAAGAAATGAGATCAAGTTCTGACTGTCCTTGATCTTGAGTAACTCACCAAAATTCAGTTTTATCTTTTTGAAATACTTTCTTCAGAAATGGACGTATTAGGTGGGTGTGTAGGATATACATACAAACCTGCATGAATGTAGTACGATATATGTAGGTAATAATATCTCTGCTTACTATAATGTGGAGAAAAATCCCTTACTAGTAATCTTTTGAAGCAAGTTTTACGTACTTCTCAACAAGCTTAACATTCATATCAAAAGAAAATAAGGAATTAAAAAACTCGACGGAGTATATGGTAAGACGAGAGCACAAGTTAAGACACACATGTAACAAAAATAGCATTTTAATCTGGGTTTAATCAAAAATGTAAACAGTAGGTACATGTGAAATAATACTTTCAACAAAAACAAACAGCATCTCATATAATGTTGAACGTAAACAAAAACTTGCAAACAGCATTCAGAGAATGAAAGCAACGTGAATTATTACACAGAATTATTAACATAACTACACGTGTGCTTGATATGCATAGTCAGGGATGGCAACTCTTTGTGAAAAAGTCTAATGAACTGGTGAGGACCAGAAAGGCAAAGACATCGTTTAGAAACATACAAAGCAAAGAATAGGTATAAATATGACATTGAATGCATCAAGTTGGTAATTAACAAATGTGATCTACAAAGGAACAAGAAAACTCCAGATATTACAAAGAGATTGAAAGAAACAAAAAATCCAAGGCAATTAGGGCAATCTCATTGTAGGTATTAATCTATAGGTACTTGAACTTTTGTTCTGCTTCAAAGGTAATTCAGATTTATTGATGGGAGATTTACATCCCTCATTATACCTAAAATAAACATCTAGCAAAGCCCTAAACAAAACTGAAAACAATATTCATTCACAGAATCGCCGTACCATATTCTTTAAAACCTTTACAAGTCCATGCCTCAGTCTCGTCTTGGCATGTTTCAATATGGTTTACTACCAGTTTCAATTTTCTCTATTAGGAAAAAAAAACTAGTCATCAGAATTAGTTACCATACAGCTCCCAGTAGTTCCAGCGCTGTTCTTCCAAGCAATAAAAGTCAGTCGGAGGGATTTTTACGACCCCTTTTTTCCCTCCAATCCCTTCCCTTTTTTTCCCTTCTTCTATTCAAATTTTATGAGTGAAAATAGAAACTTAATGCATTTTTATGTTAACAAACAGCATAAATCAGGGCAGTCAAATGAGGAGCATTAAAGTTTTCCACACCTCGAGCAGACCTGATGAAATTATTACCCTCATGAATATGATATTCTAATTCTGTCTGCATTCTGCAATAATGCACTCTTCTTACTATACACGAGTATGTCTCAGTGAACATTATGAACACATATAATAGAAAGGAATAAAGGGAAACAAGGTTCCAAGTTCATCAGTCATCTTTAGTAGCATATACGGGACAACTCTTTCATCTTTCAACTACGAAGGTAAGAAATGAGATCAAGTTCTGACTGTCCTTGATCTTGAGTAACTCACCAAAATTCAGTTTTATCTTTTTGAAATACTTTCTTCAGAAATGGACGTATTAGGTGGGTGTGTAGGATATACATACAAACCTGCATGAATGTAGTACGATATATGTAGGTAATAATATCTCTGCTTACTATAATGTGGAGAAAAATCCCTTACTAGTAATCTTTTGAAGCAAGTTTTACGTACTTCTCAACAAGCTTAACATTCATATCAAAAGAAAAGAAGGAATTAAAAAACTCGACGGAGTATATGGTAAGACGAGAGCACAAGTTAAGACACACATGTAACAAAAATAGCATTTTAATCTGGGTTTAATCAAAAATGTAAACAGTACATGTGAAGTAATACTTTCAACAAAAACAAACAGCATCTCATATAATGTTGAACGTAAACAAAAACTTGCAAACAGCATTCAGAGAATGAAAGTAACGTGAATTATTACACAGAATTATTAACATAACTACACTATGCTTGATATGCATAGTCAGGGATGGCAACTCTTTGTGAAAAAGTCTAATGAACTAGTGAGGACCAGAAAGGCAAAGACATCGTTTAGAAACATACAAAGCAAAGAATAGGTGTAAATATGACATTGAATGCATCAAGTTGGTAATTAACAAATGTGATCTACAAAGAAACAAGAAAACTCCAGATATTACAAAGAGATTGAAAGAAACAAGAAATCCAAGACAATTAGGGCAAGAAACAAGAAAACTCCAGATATTACAAAGAGATTGAAAGAAACAAGAAATCCAAGGCAATTAGGGCAATCTCATTGTAGGTATTAATCTAAATGGGACCAGTTGGTTTAACTTCAAGTTAGTTTAAAGTCTGATCCCGAACATAACTAATGAATATTTCTTTTAGGGTCCCGTGGTCTTCAAAACCCTTGAGGTCAGGTCTGAAAAATACTAAATCAAATTTCAAGGCTCAAGGGATCTCGTGACGGAAGCAATTACCCATTCACATACGAAGGAAATCCGGACCCTGTAAAACTGTTGACTTTCTTTTTGAAAAGACAAACTACCTACAACTCTCAGCACATACGAAGGAAATCCGGACCCTGTAAAACTGTTGACTTTCTTTTTGAAAAGACAAACTACCTATACCCAACTCTCAGCTTAGTTTCTAACTTACAAGACATCAAGCTTTTAAAACTTGGCACAACTTTAAGCTCGTTACAATATTTGCTACATACGAAGGAAATCCGCACCCTGTAAAACTGTTGACTTTCTTTTTGAAAAGACAAACTATATACCCAACTCTCAGCTTAGTTTCTAACTTACAAGACATCAAGCTTTTAAAACTTGGCACAACTTTAAGCTCGTTACAATATTTGCTCATGTATGCACACGTAGGGAATGTTGTAACTTGTAGTAAGTCATGTTCTTGAAATAATCTGACAACGTTTTCTCGCCTGTTTATTTGCTGACGATTGCACACTATTTATGAAATCAAAATTCATAAGTGAACTCGAAGTCTGTATGCAACATTCATTGGATAACCTCACTTCTTGGACCAACACCTCTGGATTTCTCTTTTCACCTCAAAAATGTCAGGCGATTCATTTCTGCAGGAAAAGAAAAACTCACAATCATCCCAAGCTTTCGATTTCAAACCATGACCTGACATTCGTAAATAGCATAAAACTGCTCGGCCTTCACCTTGATGTTAAATGGAATTTTAAGGTTCACCTGAACCAACTCAAAACCGACTGTCTGAAACGTATAAATTTGATGAAGATTCTTTCAAACATCCGATGGGGAGCTGACTATAAGACCCTTCTACTTCTCTATCGCGGATACATCAGATCCAAACTGGACTACGGATCAATAGTCTATAGCTCAGCCTCTCCTTCATCTCTAAAAATATTGGACACTGTGCACCACCAAGGGGTCCGGCTGGCCTTAGGGGCATTCAGAAGTTCTCCCATCACAAGCCTGTTATCTGAGCACCACCAAGGGGTCCGGCTGGCCTTAGGGGCATTCAGAAGTTCTCCCATCACAAGCCTGTTATCTGAAATTTTAGGAACACCCTGTATATGGACTAGATATACAGGGTGTTCAACCTAAAAGTCCCCATAGGAAATTAACCCGTTAAATCAGTTCTTTGCCCCAGAAAAGTCTCCAATAGACTTTTTGGGTCCACTATGCATTCTCTCTAATGGAACTTTTGACGGGGAATCGATTGGTGCAACTGTCCCAATTACAGTTAAGGAGTTACGGGTTCGAGACTCGGCAAATGCAAGAAAAAATACTGTTTTTGAAAAAGGCCTTCAACGGTTTCTGTTAAAGATATTTGAGCCGTTAAAAAGTCATTCCTATGTGATTTTTCACGCCAAATCGAATGGTGCTACTTTGAACACCATCCGACTCTTATTTAAGGAGATACAGGTTCGATTCTTTCCGGTGTCAATAAATTTTAATAATTTTCAAAAAATACAGATAAATGCACATGCGAATATTGAATCCTATGTATTTTTTGACGCCAAATCGAATGGTGCTACTTTGAACACTATCCGACTCACGGTTAAGGGGATACAGGTTCGATTCTTTGTCAATAAATTTACGTGGTCTTCAAAACCCTTGAGGGTCAGGTCTGAAAAATACCTACTAAATCAAATTTCAGGCTCAAGGGATCTCGTGACGGAAACAATTACCCATTCACATAGGTACGAAGGAAATCCGAACCCTGTAAAACTGTTGACTTTCTTTTTGAAAAGACAAACTATACCCAACTCTCAGCTTAGTTTCTAACTTACAAGACATCAAGCTTTTAAAACTTGGCACAACTTTAAGCTCGTTATTACAATATTTGCTCATGTATGCACACGTAGGGAATGTTGTAACTTGTAGTAAGTCATGTTCTTGAAATAATCTGACAACGTTTTCTCTTCAAATACCAAATCTTCAAAGGCACCTTTGTGACTCAAAGTCCACAAAAGGACAACCTTTTCTTCTTGTACACGTAATAGCTGAAAGGTACAAATAGAAAATGATGTCTAATACTTTGTTACCTACGATAATGGAAAATACTAATTTAGTCAGGCAAATACTCCACTTCTGCAAGACATTTCCCTTTTAGATATATGACGTACGGATCGAAATCCTGTTTCTTCAGAATATTTCCTAAATGTATCAAGAAGGAAAACAGCAGAAAGACATTTCCCTTTGAGATATATGACGTACGGATCGAAATCCTGTTTCTTCAGAATATTTCCTAAATGTATCAAGAAGGAAAACAGCCTTTGATATATATGACGTACGGATCGAAATCCTGTTTCTTCAGAATATTTCCTAAATGTATCAAGAAGGAAAACAGCTTTGACAATAACAATTCCCAAGTCCAACAGTCGTTCATCTTGTTTTCAATTCAAAATTGACAAGTCTCCTAATGGAACTAAATGCGAAAGTAATCTGAGTTGACTGAACTGAGAAGTATCTTCTGGGAAATGTTGAGTATCCTTATTCAAAGGGCATGAGGGAATACAAAAGAAAATGTTCACCATATTAAATGCAGTCAGTGCTCGTTCAACTGATGGCAAATAGCATTTTAGACAGTAGCATTTAGATATCGTGTATGAATATGTTTTGTGACCTGGTTTCTCCCATTACCTATATGTTTCCTATCCTCAGGCCAGGCTTGATATAAGATAGATCATACTAATCCGCAAAAGGTCGATGTTCTTTCGCTTTAACATCGTCTGAATATACATACAATACATACATATACTCTATTCAACTATGTGTTTCCAGTAATATAGGCTGGCCGTAGGGTCGGTATTGTGTCTACTCAATCTCTTTGTGCGCCTTCCGGAATGCCTGATATGAGCATGATCCGATCTATTTAGTATTTTCCCATAGATATCAGACTGAGTATTACTGAGTATCCTTATTCAAAGGGCATGAGGGAATACAAAAGAAAATGTTCGCCATATTAAATGCAGTCAGTGCTCGTTCAACTGATGGTAAATAGCATTTTAGACAATATAGCATTTAGATATCTTGTATGAATATGTTTTGTGTCCTGGTTTCTCCTATTACCTATATGTTTCCTATCCTCAGGCCAGGCTTGATAGTTGAGTATCCTTATTCAAAGGACATGGGGGAATACAAAAGAAAATGTTCGCCATATTAAATGCAGTCAGTGCTCGTTCAACTGATGGTAAATAGCATTTTAGACAGTAGCATTTAGATATCTTGTATGAATATGTTTTGTGTCCTGGTTTCTCCTATTACCTATATGTTTCCTATCCTCAGGCCAGGCTTGATAAAAATAAGATAGATCATACTAATCCACAGAAGGTTCTTTCGCTTTAACATCGTCTGAATATACATATACTCTATTCAACTATGAGTTTCCAGTAATATGGGCTGGCCGTAGGGTCGGTGTTGTGTCTACTCAATCTCTTTGTGCGCCTTCCGGAATGCCTGATATGAGCATGATCCGATCTATTTAGTATTTTCCCATAGATATCAGGAAGATCGAAGATAGATCTTCTGCAGATGCGAATGGGCCAAGAGATCAGTAACTCCAATCCGTGGAGCGTCAAACGTGACGAAAAAATTCCTCTATCCGTCCAAAGCAAAAACTTACAACGCACACGAACAAAAATCTTTTAAAAGTAACCGGCAGAATGGAATCTAGAGAAATAGAAGAAACTAGAAAAGATATGAGAAAGAAAAAAATAGAGGAGAAAGAAAAAGTAGAAACAAGTATAATGCTTGTACGTCGTAGAGTCGTAGACATTATATTAAGATTATTCCTGTATGTTGTAGTTGTACATGGTAGTTACATTGAGATGGAACATGGTACGGGGAAGACTACTAGAACTGCAAGTGACACAAACGTGACGACAGGGTGTGCTGAAAGTCTCCGGCCATCGGATCGGAATGGAATAGAAGTCTAAAGCCCGAGTCCCACTATCCGTTCAGGTCACGCTCCAGTCACAGTACATTGAATGAATGGTCAAATAACTAGGGGACTAGGGGAGGACACCATACGGAAATGGCTGATGAATGGCCAAAAGTTAAAATGAAAGGAATGACCTAAAGTTGAGACCGAGTTACAGAGACATGGTGAAGTCAACTTATCAATTAGGTGAACTAGGTAGGTATACCTACTACCTACATATAGGTACATACCTACTATGTATAATTAATACTTGAATGTATGTAATGTATATGGTATGTACATAAGAATGATAACATTTTGTCCAATACATAAATATGCTCTATTTACCAAAGTTTCATGCACTAATATTGACAGACTACTTCCAAGTCCTAAAAGGAGTACTCTCACAAAGAGCTCAAGGTGGGAAATAGGGAATCGGATATTAAATGGCCATTTTCAAATTCTGCGCCATCCTGTACACGTCATTTCATTTGGTCGACAGCAAAAAGAAGTTAGTGCTTTCACAAAATGAGAAACACTTTGCCAAAAGCTCTGTGAATTGCAGCGGAGAAGAGGAGCTCCATGTTGCTAAATCCAATCACGAAATGTGGAACAACTCATCAAAGGAGGGGGAGAAAAGAGTTACAGGGAACAATTCAGCTTGGAAATCTATCGAAACACGTACAACAGACTACACACAACACTTGAATGTCCGTGGAAACACGTGCAAATACGTGCATTCAACACATCGTAACGTATTTATAATATGCTACAGATATTGTGGAATCATAGATCATAGGATTTTGGATTTGGATGTGAAATGTTGAAGACCATTAATAGCTACCTAATATTCTACTCATGTATCATAGATTTCCTAATCAAATGTTCTAGATTCCTCTAGTTTATATCTCACCTTTTGGGAATTTTAGAAATCTATGAGGTAAGATGGGTCCAGCGTAGAATTTAGACATTGACCAGCCAGACCAGTACATTAGAACAGAAATTCCCAATATCCACATTTTTTTAGGGTTTTTAGTCCGTCCTTCCTTTATTACCAGGAACACGAAAGTGGTGGTGCAAATTTTTTTCCAGAAAACCATAAAGCCAGAAAACCAAAAAAAACTGGTTTCCTGTATGAATAGAAAGTGATAATGAAAAACACACTCCATGTTGTATTTCGTATGCTAATCAGATGGTCCAATGTATCTCAAATACTAATACTGAGCATAGCGCTATTATCTAATATGGGAGATGTAGTTATGAATATTACAAGTATGAAGCAATAATAGATAGCAATAACATTATAGTCCCATATCCAATAAGTCGATATTCTCTTGTAAGTTCATACACAGCTAGATAAGACAATGGCGGTGGATCGTAGGTATGCTCGTAGTAGTAACCAAGGCTTGATAGAAACGTAGAATGTAAAGTGTCTAAAAGTGACCCACGTCAACTTCAGTACATAACTTAAGTACAGTACATACTTGTACAGTAAGTACACTACAAGTACAGTACGACTTAAGTACATAAGTACATAACATTTTTAAATCCATTTAGCATTAATTTATTTTCCTAAAAGCCTTTTTCTGAACCAACAAGCTGTTTCAAATCCTTTCTCTTACACCAACATTAGGTCAAAAATGGGACTTTCGACCGGGCCTTAAGTAAAGTATACCCATATTCACCTTTCTTGCCAAGCCGCCCCAGTTTTAGACCAAAGACACACCACTAGTATATCCGGGCTTTTCCCGGCTAAATAATCGTCTTTGAATAGCAAGTTTTTGTTTCTCTTTTTATCGTAATCTCTCTCTCTCTCTCTCTCTCTCTCTCTCTTTTTCTTTCTTCTTCTTCTTTTCTCTCCCTCTTTTGTTTTTCGCTCTAATGTAGGTATAGGTGTAAAGTACTTACCTAGAGTTTCTTTCTGTGTAAACTTTTCAAGTGCTCAACCATTAGGGATTTCCGGGCATTCAGATTTTTTTTTTTTTTATTAACATTTATTATAGTGTGCAAACATAATTATAAAATGTTATATACACTGAGAGGGGAAGATTTACATTTTTAGTTTGGTCATTTTAATAAAGTTAAGGACAGAGGTAGGATCATTATTTAGACAGGCATGTAGATTGTTAGGGTTCCTAATATTTTGGTATTTACAGCAATCTTTCAGAATGTGCTTAACTGTGAGGTTACATTGGCAAACATTACATTCCGGGGGTTGTTCTTTTCTCATTAGGTGCACATGGGTGAGATTTGTGTGACCTATGCGGAGGCGAGTGAGGGTGACTTGGTCGCGTCGAGAGAAGGTTTGAGGGGGGTGCCAGGGTTTATTTTCTTCTTTAATTAATCGAAGTTTGTTACCTATTAGGTATTCCCAATCTTCATGCCACGATGACATGATTTTTCGTTTTAAAATGTGTTTAAAATCTTGTATAGGGATCTTATCTATGGCAGGAGAGGTACTGTACAATGTTTCCTTTGCAAGGAGGTCCGCTTTGTCATTGCCGTGTATACCTACATGTGACGGAATCCACATGAAACAGAGGTTTAGGGTATGTTTGTTTTCGTGTAAAAGTTTTCTTATTTCAGATGACACTGGGTTGGGAGAGAAGATATCTTGAAGAGATTGGAGGGCGCTGAGGGAGTCGGTACATAGGAGGAAGCTGGAATTACGGACTTCAGACAAACAATTAGCGAGGATGAAATAGACAGTATAGAGAATAGCCATGAGTTCTGCATTACAGATTGAGAGAAGTGGGTTAAGCTTGACTTTAAAGGAAAAGTCAGGAGACCAGAAGGCAGCTGCGACTGAGGAATCGTTTTTGGAAGCGTCAGTATAAATTTTGGAAAACTGGGGAAATCTGCTTACTATTTCTAGAAAGCCTGATTTGATCATTTCATGGCAATCTTGAGATTTGTCAAACTTTCGCATTTCATAATTTATGGATGGTACTTGTATGGTCCATGGGGTAGAGAATTGAGGACAAGGAAGAATGTTGGGCAGTGATAGGTTGATATTGAGATCTTGAAGTAACGCGCGGTAATGTAGATTGGAATCATGTAGTGAATGGTGGATGTGACGTGGATCCCTTCTCGTTCTCAATAGATAATTTCCGAGGAGAATTTTACGGCGGATAGATAGGGGAGGTTCTCCGGCTTCAGATAACAGGCTTGTGATGGGAGAACTTCTGAATGCCCCTAAGGCCAGCCGGACCCCTTGGTGGTGCACAGTGTCCAATATTTTTAAAGATGAAGGAGAGGCTGAGCTATAGACTATTGATCCGTAGTCCAGTTTGGATCTGATGTATCCACGATAGAGAAGTAGAAGGGTCTTATAGTCAGCTCCCCATCGGATGTTTGAAAGAATCTTCATCAAATTTATACGTTTCAGACAGTCGGTTTTGAGTTGGTTCAGGTGAACCTTAAAATTCCATTTAACATCAAGGTGAAGGCCGAGCAGTTTTATGCTATTTACGAATGTCAGGTCATGGTTTGAAATCGAAAGCTTGGGATGATTGTGAGTTTTTCTTTTCCTGCAGAAATGAATCGCCTGACATTTTTGAGGTGAAAAGAGAAATCCAGAGGTGTTGGTCCAAGAAGTGAGGTTATCCAATGAATGTTGCATACAGACTTCGAGTTCACTTATGAATTTTGATTTCATAAATAGTGTGCAATCGTCAGCAAATAAACAGGCATTAACTTTAGGGTGAACATTAGAGACGATGTCATTGATGGCGATGAGAAATAGGGTACAACTAATGGACAGGCCCTGACTAATTCCATTGTCTTGTCCCTTAGGGACAGATAATGTGGAACCAACACGAACGCGGAAGCTTCTTTCTTGATGTAAGTTTTGGATGAAATGCATCAGGTTACCTCGAAGGTTTTGGTCAATAAGGATCTGAATGACTCTGGTAATCCAAGTAGTTTCATAAGCTCGAGATATATCTAAACTCACAGCTACACAGTGCTCCTGGTTATTAAACGCATCACGGACATGGGATTCCAAGAGTACAAGAGCATCTGTAGTACTGTGTAGTTTGCGAAAACCACATTGAAATTTGTTGAAAAAGTTCTTGGAATCAAGGGTACAATAAAGTCTGTCATTCACAATCTTCTCGAGTATTTTGAAGAGACAGGATGCTAATGTAATTGGACGGTAGCTTTCAGAAAGTTTCGGGTCTTTATTAGGCTTAGGGATAGGCGAGAGAATAAATTCTTTCCATTTACTAGGTATTTTTCCCGTATACTTTGATACCATTGATTGTCCTCGCTAGAGTGCCTTCATAAGTACGATGATGAATCATCAATGACAGCTGGTTTGGATCGTAGGATTGTCATGAAGGTAGGTGCTCGCATTATGTCCCGTATACCAAATACGGTTATAGATTTTATTTAGCAAGACAAGAGACGAGTGGGGTAGTTTTTTCAACATGACATAAGATATTTTATCCATCCCCGGAGCGGAATTCTTCCGCTTATAGAGAACACGTTCAATCTCTCTCATTGTAATGGGAGAGTTGTAACCCGTATACCAAATACGGTTATAGATTTTATTTAGCAAGACAAGAGACGAGTGGGGTAGTTTTTTCAACATGGCATAAGATATTTTATCCATCCCCGGAGCGGAATTCTTCCGCTTATAGAGAACACGTTCAATCTCTCTCATTGTAATGGGAGAGTTGTAGTTTAAGGAAATCCAAGATAATAGAGATAAGAAAGAAAAGTCGATCTTTCTGACGGGCGGTACGTTTAAGGAAATCCAAGATAATAGAGAGTTGTATGGGTCAGAATTATCATTGGGGAAAAATAACACATTAGCTGCTATGTTGTCTTTGTAGGTACGAAATGCTTCACTATGTTGGGATAAGTCAGCATTTTTATGGAATTTTTCAACTAGGATATCAGCTATTTCTTTGGAGTTGGTCACATAACCAGATCCAGTGGATAAGGAAGGGATCCCTATTTGGTCGGATTTTTTACCCAATATCCGTTTCATTTTACTCCAATTTTCTTTAGGTGATGAAGTAGAGTTAATAGACCCGATGAATTTCTGCCAAGAATCTTTTTTGGCGTTCCAACAAACCTTTCGGCTGATGGCACGAGCTCTTTTGAATGAAATGAAGTCATCGATATTTAATGTTCTTTTGTAGCGTCGATAACACTTGTTCTTTTCTTTGATAGCTTTATAGCAATCTGCGGACCACCAAGGTACGCGGGGTTTCTTGTTCTGAGGATTAGATTGCGGGATATTATTCTTACAGGCTGACAAAATATCTTCAGTAAATTCTTGTATTGCCAGATCAGTATCTGGGTTCAATGTAAGCTTTTCATGTTTCGTATTCCGACCACCAAGGTACGCGGGGTTTCTTATTCTGAGGATTAGATTGCGGGATATTGTTCTTACAGGCTGACAAAATATCTTCAGTAAATTCTTGTATTGCCAGATCAGTATCTGGGTTCAATGTAAGCTTTTCATGTTTCGTATGAAGTTGCTGGTGGAATCCACCCCAATCTGCTCTAGTGTAATGCCATTTGGAATAGTCATTGTAGATGTTTTCTTGTTCTCTCTGTCTGGAAGTGATGGAAATCGGAAAGTGATCAGAATCATGTAGAAAATCATTAACATTCCAGTCCAGGAACATACTTAAATCAGGGGAACAAAAGGTTAAATCAACGGGTGACGTTGTACCATATGACATACTCATGTAAGTATGACTGCCATCATTTAGGAGAACAATATTCTTGTTTACAAACCATTGTTCAACTTCCCGTCCTCTGGAGTTGGTAACATTAGATCCCCAGAGTGTGTTGTGACTGTTAAAATCACCAAGTATGATGAAGGGGGGTTGAAGCTGGCTCGAAATGTCATCTAGATCAGTTGACGAAAATCTCTGGTCAGGTGGGATGTATACATTGCATATCTGGACTTTCTTGCGAAGGTAAACTTGCACCACAATGACCTCCAGATTAGATTGGATGTTGCATTGTTCTGCACGAATACTTTTGTGCACTAAAGTTGCAACCCCACCACTAGCTGAGGAACAGGCGGCCGGATCGCGATCATTTCGGAAAAAGTTATATTTGGCATGAGAAGTTTGGCTGGATGGCTTGAGGTTAGTTTCCTGGAAGCAAGCTATTAGTGGACTTTGGTCGGTCAAGAATTTTTGGATGTGAGGAAGACGACAGAAATATCCGTTTATGTTCCACTGTAACAAGGACAAATTTAGCATAATACAACAGGAAAAAGAAATAAAAAAGTTTAAAGGTAGCATAATAACACAGTAAAGGTTAGGGAAAAATGAGGAGAACAAAAATCAAACATGTAGGCTAGGACCAGAAAAAAAAGGCCAAAAAGTAAAATAAGTACATAGGAACAATCAAAAGGGTAGCAGGAAAAATAAAACATGGAGTAGGTACCTACATAGAAAAAAAAAAAAAACAAGCAAACTCAAGGAAGACCAAACCAAAAACATAGGCAGGTACAATCAAAAGGTAGTAAAAACAATAAAACATAGAGTAGGTAGGTACAGAGGGGGGAGGAAAAAAAAAAAAAGAGACCAAACCAAAAAGTAAACCAAAAACATAGGTAGGTACAATCAAAAGGTAGTAGGAACAATAAAACATAAAGTAGGTAGGCACAGAGGGGGGAGGAAAAAAAAAAGGAGACCAAACCAAAGAGTAAACCAAAAACATAGGTAGGTACAATCAAAATGTAGTAGGAACATAGAGTAGGTACGTATAAAGGGGGAGCGAAAAAGAAGAAGAAGAAAAAAAAAAAAAAAAAAAAAAAAAAAAAAAAATTTTTTTTGGCATAATTAATGGTACTATTTGAGATATTGTAAGGCTAAAAATTCGTCATATCTACGTAGCTTTATTCCAGGTAACACCCACTAAAATACTTAATTCCATTACGTGACCCGATACGATGTGAGTCCGTCTGTAAATCTAGAAATATCATCCAAAATTTGAACCGTGGTATAATTTCCTCAAGGTGGTATAATTTCCTCTTAGGTTGGGAAACCCTAGACATATTACAAAGATACTTATGTCATACACCTAAATGTTCCTCGTAAAATTAAATGAAAGAAAAATGAATCGTTGAGGCTCAATATAGAACCTCTAATGCTCAATACAGAATCTCTAATACTCAATTTAAATGCAGGTAATACTGAGAGCTCTTACTATACGGAGAGTAGGTATATGTACTCTTGAACTTAATTAGAATATTTGAATTTCAAATTTAAATGTTAGAATAAATCATTCAAAGGCGACGAAATATGAAACTCGCGAACAAATACTGGGAGGAGACGAAAAGGTTCGTTAACAAACATGTACTGTGGGTGAAAGTTGAGATCAGTGACAAATTCCTGAAACGGATGATATGATATGATGTATTATTATTATTATTATTATTGATACCTAAATTGTAGATTACAAGCTACAAATAAATTAATAAACATTAGAAAATCATGGCAAGTTGCAGGAACGAGCCCTTTTTTCTGTGTGCTGAATCCAACGGCGTTTTATTCTCACATGTGAAAGTTGAGATCAGTGACAAATTCCTGAAACGGATGATATGATAATTATACTTAATATAGGAATTATTGATACCTAAATTTATTTAGATTACAAGCTACAAGTAAATTAATAAACATTAGAGAATCATGGCAAGTTGCAGGAACGAGCCCTTTTTTCTGTGTGCTGAATCCAACGGCGTTTTATTCTCACTCATTTGATTTCAAAAATATAAAATTATCTGTTTGATTTTTATGTGTTCTCATTTTACCAATTTGCAAAGAACAGAGGGCAGGGATCACCCATGTTGAAATTATGCTCCATAAAACAATGTTAGTCAAAAAGTTAAACTCCCTGAAAAGTTTCGTAAAATAATACAAACCTCACCAAGCACAAAGTATTATATGACTTCTATATGCAAATACATAATAATAAGCATCATTATCATCGAAGACACAAGACAAGTTAGTTTCCTGGTAAACTTTTGCCGGGAAGTTTTGTTCTCTGCGGAACATCGGGGCGAAGTTTTCTGACTTCTAACTTTTCCTCTTTTGCTAGGTTGCGATCGTTATTATACTATCATCGAATTTATCGCAACAAAACTATAAACTAAAAGCGGTGAATTTATTACACAGCATCAAGCGTCGACAGTTTGCTGAAAATGCTGAAACACCGGTAATAAAATTATCTACAAACAAACGCTTGAACATCTCTACACGACCATCAAGGAAGTTTTGTTCTCTGCGGAACATCGGGGCGAAGTTTTCTGACTTCTAACTTTTCCTCTTTTGCTAGGTTGCGATCATTATTATACTATCATCGAATTTATTGCAACAAAACTATAAACTAAAAGCGGTGAATTTATTACACAGCACCAAGCGTCGACAGTTTGCTGAAAATGCTGAAACACCGGTAATAAAATTATCTACAAACAAACGCTTGAACATCTCTACACGACCAACACCATCATCAACATCATCAGTTGAATTAATAGCAAAGCCTAACAGAAAGTTTGCAGAGGATATACACAGTTCCGGTAAAGTTTCTTGATGAAAAGTAAACATAAAATACTCAAGAGACAAGGAGATAGTAGATTGTATTGTGTTTAGCATGTTTAGTTCCATGGGGGATGATATACAGAAACATTCACATTCAGGATGACAATGCTGACTTCTTTAGCAATATCAAAGATAAGACTCTCATTTTGGCAAAAGAAAAGTTCAAATCGGAATGATATTCTAAAGCAAAATGGACAGACAAAAGAAAACCACAAGTTTTTGAAGTTGTACCATTTGGTCTTGTGTCCTGGTGCATTTGAAATCAGACAATGAAATCTTCATCCTCGTTAACACCTTCTTGTCTTCACCATCAACATCATCAGTTGAATTCATAGCAAAGCCTAACAGAAAGTTTGCAGAGGATATACACAGTTCCGGTAAAGTTTCTTGATGAAAAGTAAACATAAAATACTCAAGAGACAAGGAGATAGTAGATTGTATTGTGTTTAGCATGTTTAGTTCCATGGGGGATGATATACAGAAACATTCACATTCAGGATGACAATGCTAACTTCTTTAGCAATATCAAAGATAAGACTCTCATTTTGGCAAAAGAAAAGTTCAAATCGGAATGATATTCTAAAGCAAAATGGACAGACAAAAGAAAACCACAAGTTTTTGAAGTTGTACCATTTGGTCTTGTGTCCTGGTGCATTTGAAATCAGACAATGAAATCTTCATCCTCGTTAACACCTTCTTGTCTTTTGTTCTCATTGGACCAGGATTTCAAGAGAGAAACCCCAAAGCTCAAATCCTACACACCTTTGCTGCAAGTCATGTTTGACACCGAAAACAAATGTTTGACATGAGAAAACACTCGTTACAAATGAGAACAAAGACGTGTTGGGAATGGTTAGAGCTTGCATAAAGTTGAGTGAAGGTAATACAACCCCTGCAGCCTGCATCATATGCAGAACACCACTAAAACTAAACATGCCCTTGCGAAATACTGAAAGTTTTTTACCCATAAGTCTAAAAAGTTGAAAATATACAAGCTCCTTCCTCTTCTGAATATTTTGACTGGAAATACGACATAGAGCACAGGATGTTGGATAGAATGTAAACTAGGGGACATTTGTAAGATAGGGATAGGGGACACCATACGGAAATGGCTGATGAATGGCCAAAAGTTAAAATGAAAGGAATGACCCAAAGTTGAGACCGAGTTACAGAGACATGGTGAAGTCAACTTATCAATTAGGTTAACTAGGTAGGTATACCTACTACCTACATATAGGTACATACCTACTATGTATAATTAATACTTGAATGTAT
>NW_007380061.1:25302-31986 GCF_000475195.1 Diaphorina citri
TCTCTCTCTTTGTCTATCTCTCTTCTCTTTCTTCCTTTCTCCCTTTTCTCTCCTGTCTAGAATGTAATAATTCCTCAAACTGCTTCCAGGGTTTCACAGAAGCTCTCTCTCTCTCTCTCTCTCTTCTTTTTTCTCTCCTCTCTTGTTTAAATCTTATTTTCTTTTTTTATCTCCCCTTTCATTCTTCTTTTTTCTCCTTCTTTCTTCTTCTCTCTTCCCTCTCCCTTACTCTATGTCTCCCTTCTTTTTTGGTTCTTTCCTCTCATCTCTCTTCTCTCTTCTGTCAGTCTTTCTCCTCCTTTTCTCCCGTCTTCCAGCTTTTTCCCCTTATTTATTCTCTCCCTCTCCCACTTTCAATAACTTAGGTAGGTACCTACATATATGTAAGTACATACCTACTATGTATAATTAATACTTGAATGTATGTATATGTATGTACATAGGAATGATAATATTTTGTCCAATACATAATATGCTCTATTTATCAAAGTTTCATGCAATAATATTGACAGACTACCTCCAAGTCCTAAAATCTCTCTTGACCAAAGTAAACAAAATGTGGTAACCGCATAACCAATCATAATGTCTATTTGTTGTTCAAGATACCTGGAACATTCCAAATGGCATACAAGTTGACACAATCAAGATTCAGTCACCCGTCCAGACACCAATTACCTACGCACGACTTAGCTGAGTTTTAATCACAACTTTTGATTATTTCATGAAATGATTTATCAAATTCTCAATGCACACCGTATTCTAAGCACAGTGCCGAAAAAAAATTTCGACTCTGACGGGATTCAAACCTGAGATTTCTCGATGAGGAAGACTTGTGTTGTCCCTACTTGGCCTTGAAGTGTAACACCCACTTCGGAGAATTGAGGAGTAAGCGAAGAGACAAAAAACAAGAAGAATTTATCATCTGGTATGAAAATTATGAAACACATACCACCAGATTCCTCTTCTCTTCCCCTCTCAAATGGCATACAAGTTGACACAATCAACATTCAGTCACCCGTCCAGACACCATTTACGCACGACTTAGCTTAGCTTTAATCACAACTTTTGATCATTTCATGAAATGATTTATCAAATTCTCAATGCACACCGTATTCTAAGCAAAGAGCCAAAAAAAATTCGACTCTGACGGGATTCGAACCTGAGATTTCTCGATGTGGAAGAGTTGTGTTGTCCCCACTTGGCCTTGAAGTGTAACACCCACTTGGGAGAATTGAGGAGTGAGCGAAGAGACAAAAAACAAGAAGAATTTATCATCTGGTATGAAAATTATGAAACACATACCACCAGATTCCTCTTCTCTTCCCCTCTACCTACCATTTTAGTCTCCTACTCCAAATCTCTTTTTTTCTTCTTCATCTTCTCCTTCTTCTTCTTCTTCTTCTTCTTCTTCTTCTTCTCCTTCTTTTCTCTCTCTGTCTACATACCTGTCTCCTGTCTGTCTTCTCTTTCCCTCCCTTTCTTTATTTTTTCTGTCTGTCTATCTCTTTCATTTCTTCCCCTTCAGTTTCTCTCTCTTTGTCTATCTCTCTTCTCTTTCTTCCTTTCTCCCTTTTCTCTCCTGTCTAGAATGTAATAATTCCTCAAACTGCTTCCAGGGTTTCACAGAATCTTCTCCTTCTTCTTCTTCTTCTTCTTCTTCTTCTTCTTCTTCTTCTTCTTCTCCTTCTTCTTCTTCTTCTCCTCCTTCTTCTTCTCCTTCTTTTCTCTCTCTGTCTAGATACCTGTCTCTTGATGTCTGTCTTCTCTTTCCCTCCCTTCCTTTATTTTTTCTGTCTGTCTATCTCTTTCATTTCTTCCCCTTCAGTTTCTCTCTCTCTCTATCTCTCTTCTCTTTCTTCCTTTCTCCCTTTTCTCTCCTGTCTAGAATGTAATAATTCCTCAAACTGCTTCCAGGGTTTCACAGAAGCTCTCTCTCTCTCGCTCTCTCTCTTTCTCTTCTCTCCTCTCTTGTTTAAATCTTTTTTTTTTCTTTTTTTATCTCCCCTTTCGTTCTTCTTTTCTCTCCTTCTTTCTTCTTCTCTCTCCCTTTCCACTTCAATTGTCTCGTATCCTCTCTGTTCTTTCTACTCCATGTCCACCTCCTCTTTTTGGTTCTTTCTTCTCTTCTCTCTTCTGTCAGTCTTTCTCCTCCTTTTCTCCCGTCTTCCAGCTTTTTCCCCTTATTTATTCTCTCCCTCTCCCACTTTCTGTCTCAAGGTCACATTGACAGAAATAAATCCAGAAGGTTGACTTTTTTGTATCCGCTTTTCTCAGATTTTCCTCGGCTTTTGTTAAGCAAATTATCGTTTTTACGGTTTTTTTATGTTTGTCAAAACTACCCAGATACCCACCTCTATAAGCTATCTTTAGTTACAAAGTTGGCTGAATTGTTGACAAACCATTACGGTAATGATTTCTTTCTGCAAATCGTTATACCGAAAGGGTAGCCTCGGCTTTTGTTAAGCAAATTATCGTTTTTACGGTGTTTTTATGTTTGTCAAAACTACCCAGCTAACCCACCTCTAGCTATCTTTAGTTACAAATTTGGCTGAATTGTTGACAAACCATTACGGTAATGATTTCTTTCTGCAAATCGTTATACCGAAAGGGTACCACTCTCCACTCTCTCCTCCCCCACTTTCCTGGGTGCACCCCCATCCCTACTTTGTAAACAAACCTTGCTATTGTTGTTATTGTTATTTATTTAGTTTTTTTTTTTTTTTTTTTTTTCGAAAGGGTACCACTCTTTCCTCCCCACTTTCACGAGTGCACCCCCATCCCTACTTTGTAAACAAACCTTGCTATTGTTGTTATTGTTATTTATTTAGTTTTTTTTTAAGTTTTTTATTATAGCTACATTATGTAGGTACATCATAATGTTTTCCACAATACCTAATTGTAAAGATATAAAACATGACTTGCCCTTGGCCAAGTTTGTTCAAAAAGGAAAAATAAAGCTCTTATTCATTATACAATGAGTCAGTGTATCAAGATAGAAGATATTTCTATCAAGGTATCTCTAGTATACATTAAGATATTTATATCAAGATACAATACATTAAAACTTTATATCAAGATACTAGACGTTACTGTTAAGATATTTCTTCGAAGTTTTTTTGGCATAATTTAATGGTACTATTTGAGATATCGTAAGGCTAAAAATTCGTCATATCTACGTAGCTTTATTCCAGGTAAC
Source organism: Diaphorina citri (assembly GCF_000475195.1). Lineage (NCBI taxonomy): Eukaryota > Metazoa > Arthropoda > Insecta > Hemiptera > Psyllidae > Diaphorina > Diaphorina citri. The sequence continues at coordinate 28,499 of NW_007380061.1, forward strand.
ACCCACACTAAAATACTTAATTCCATTACGTGACACGATGCGATGTGAGTCCGTCTGTAAATCTAGAAATATCATCCAAAATTTGAACCGTGACCTGACCTCAAGGTGGTATAATTTCCCCTTAGGTTGGGAAACCTAGACACATTACAAAGATACTTATGTCATACTCCTAAATGTTCCTCGTAAAATTAAATGAAAGAAAAATGAATCGTTGAGGCTCAATATAGAACCTCTAATGCTCAATACAGAATCTCTATTGTTCAATAAGTTAACTTTTTCCCTCTCATTCAAATATAAGCTCCTCTTTCTTCTTTTCCGAGGAAGTGGGTAGGTCGTAAGTACAGGTATTTAGATCGGAAGAGCGGTTCAGTAGGTATATGTGCTCTTGAACTTAATTAGAATATTTGAATTTCAAATTTAAATATTAGAATAAATCATTCAAAGGCGACGAAATATGAAACTCGCGAACAAATACTGGGAGGAGACGAAAAGGTTCGTTAACAAACATGTACTATTTTGTGAAATTTGAAACGTGTTTTGTATTAGGTATGTATAGGTACTGACATTTTTCGCTCTATTGAAGCTTTCAAAAAGCTAACGGTTGGTATGGCCTTGAGCTTTCTGAGAGAGAGAGAGAGAGAGAGGGAGATGTGATATAAAGAGAGACCACTTTTTAAGTGTCACGTCCTTTCTCTCTCTCTCTTTCCTTTTGAAAAATCAAATCTGACTTTATTAATATTCCTACCTCTCAACAGGAGCTCTCTCTCTCTCTCTCTCTCTCTTTTCACCTCTTCAATATGGATCCACTTCAAAATTCACGTTGAATATTTAATCAGTTTTTCTCTCTTTTCTCGTCTCTCTCTCTCTCTCACTCTCTCTCCCCCTTTTTTTGCAGATCTTTCTAAATTTCATGCAGAAAAAAAGTCATATCCAGTGTCAGCTAAATTGTTTTTCATATTGCAGAAATAAAAGTCTTTTTTCACCTCTTCAATATGGATCCACTTCAATATGGATTCACGTTGAATATTTAATCAGTTTTTCTCTCTTTTCTCGTCTCTCTCACTCTCTCTCCCCTTTTTTTTGCAGATCTTTCTAAATTTCATGCAGAAAAAAAGTCATATCCAGTGTCAGCTAAATTGTTTTTCATATTGCAGAAATAAAAGTCAGTGAGAAACACTGAAATTCCATCCAGCCGAGTCAGGGGCGATGAAACGGATGCTGCTTTGAGTAGAAGTGGTGTTATTGGGCTGAAACTCCATCTTATTTTCATCTTCATATTGGTAAATCGCGGAGGGTAGGTAGGTATGTATACCTAATAGGTACTTGTTTATTGAACAGTATAGAACCCACCCAGAAAAGGGACCCTTTCAGGCGCCTCCAAAGGTCGGATTGAGCCCAAATTTTCATGGGCCAATGGTAGGTACTTTGGATGTTAAATAGGTTTGCCAAATTTCATCAAAATCTGACAAGCCGATCAGAGGTTATGATGAAGCATAATCTTTCTAGGGACTCCGAAGGCGTGGTCGTTCGAAAATTCCCGAGTGAAAAAGATGCTCCCATCCAGAAATCAGACATTCAGCCCTTTGAAATTATTATTTTGAATTGAATTTCGATTGGAAATTCTTTGGACCGTCTAGCTCCTATGTAAATAACAGCACCCCCTAAATTAACCCTTTATGTACCTACCTATTTTCATAAATCTCCGGCCCTGACTCTGCTCTAGAGAAATCCTAGATGCTCTTCGCTTTCATTTTATTTTCTGATTGATCATTGAATTGGCATTTAATTAATGCAAGGAAATCAAAAAGCTAAGAGAAGAAGCTCTTCCTTTTTCTCTTTGGAAATTCTTTAATAAAAATAAAAAACACAGGAAATGGAAACGGATATTTATCATTTATTGAAGAATTCTACACACTTTCTATAAAAAGCAAAAGGAGAAATTTAGATAAATTAATTTATTCCAGATATAGTGCTACAAAAGATTATCAGAGTAGGTTATGTGCGTATGTGCGTATAGAGCGGGAGCTGAGGTACATTTTTTCTACCTCATAAGGTACAAAATTTTCTTCCTATGGATCTGATGGGGGTTGGCGAGTACATTTCAAAAATATGAGTCTTAGTGGCCAAACCGGGGGCTTTATCCCTGGGGAAGAGGGTAAAATTCGCAAAACGGGGCACAAATTTACCTCATAAGGTACATGGCTGGAATTGATGTCAACAAACGCGGAAAGGTCTCCTGATTCCAAATATACCCAACTAAGACGGTTTACTGGGGGCTTTCCCCAACTAAGACGGCTTTGAAAGGTCCCATTAGGGCATTTGATCTTTTTAAGCAGCGACATACATAGATAATTATGTAACTACATAAGTGTATGGGATAAGTTATATATACGTATGTAAATAATACATACATATTTATGTAAATTATATGTGTGGATAATAAGTTATAGGTATGTGCGTATAGGTACATACATAAGTTATATGTGTGGATAAGTAATACGTGTATATAAATAGAAGGTGATGATATTATACTGAGGGTATTACAGTGGCATTACTTAACCCCTATATCAGACCCTAACGTTACCCCAGAGACATATTGGACAATATATTGCAAGAGAGAGAAAGAGAGAGAGAGAGAGAGAGAGAGAGAGAGAGAGAGAGAGAGAGAGAGAGAGGGGCGGTATGTACATAAGAATGATAACATTTTGTCCAATACATATGCTCTATTTACCAAAGTTTCATGCAATAATATTGACAGACTACCTCTAAGTCCTAAAAGGAGTACTCTCACAAACCTCAACTCCTTTAAGGACTAGGAGCAATGATTGACCAAAGTAAACAAAATGTGGTAACCGCATAACCAATCATAATGTCTATTTGTTGTTCAAGATACCTGGAACATTCAAATGGCATATTCTTAGACCACATCTCAAATCTTTCAATGCGCTGTCACCGGATGCTTGGATATGTTTTCAGAACATCCAAGGGTCTCTCTTTCGCTTCGTTTAAACATCTTTATGTAGGTAATTAGGTATCTCTCATTCGATCTCTTCTGGAATATGCATGTATTGTTTGGTCACCTTGCTATCTCAAATACGACCATATGCTGGATAGAGTACAGAAAAGATTTCTTTTTTTGTTTTCATTTTCGTTACCCTCAGAACACACAAATAAACCTGCAGTAGGTAAGTACGAATAGGTACCCCTAACACCCCTTTGTATGATGAGGTACCTAAAATTCCCTCACCCTATTTAGGTACCAGTGCAATATTGTATCAGAATAAATTAACTCTATGTACCCAATATAGGTACATGATTACCTATGTCTGTAGTTATTTACCTACGACTATGAGTTGGTAAATGATTATCACAGGAGCTGTTTTAGATTTCTCCAGGGGCATCATATACAAACATGGAGTGTGGGGGTTATTTTAATAATTCCACACCAATCATTGAATCATTCATAGGTCCAACCTAACCTCTCATCT
>NW_007380062.1:0-32049 GCF_000475195.1 Diaphorina citri
AAATATTTTCTGATGGGGTTTTCCCTTGTCCTTTCTTCCATACTCTTTCTAAGAAAAACACAAGATTAGCTTTACTGGCATGAGTATTATCCTGGGGACTTCCTCCATTCTTTCCTTTGTATCCTATACGAATGTGTACTGTATGCTGTAAATAATGTCGTTTTCCTGTTTTACAAGCTTATCGAAGATATTCGACTTCATGGTATTGGTATTGATTCTGTGAAGCATTCCAAATAAAACACAAGATCAGCTTTACTGGCATGAGTATTATCCTGGGGACTTCCTCCATTCTTTTCTTTGTATCCTATACGAATGTGTACTGTATGCTGTAAATAATGTTGTTTTCCTGTTTTACAAGCTTATCGAAGATATTCGACTTCATGGTATTGGTATTGATTCTGTGAAGCATTCCAAATAATTTTTCACAAGGATTTTGAATTCTGTTTTAGGAACTTGGTGTTCTTCACAGTAAAAAATACTGACAACTTCTTGAGAAAGCTCAGTGTCTCAATTTGTGCTGCGTATTTAACATTCTATCTGTAAAGGTATGGGGGTGGATAGATCTGAAAAGCAAACAAAGTTCTGTTTTAGTAACTTGGCGTTCTTCACAGTAAAAAATACTGGCTCAGCTGACGACATAGATAGCCGTGCATTTTATTTCCCAACAAAAGCTTCTCGAGAAAGCTCAGTGTCTCAATTTGTGCTGCGTATTTAACATTCTATCTGTAAAGGTATGGGGGTGGATAGATCTGAAAAGCAAACAAATATACGAAGAATTCCATTTTTCTGCCTACGACATTTTTTTTTCCTTTTTCAAATATACGAGTAGGTATTTTTTACCTACTGTTGAGTGAGGGCTTTTTAGTTGTTCGCCAAAGTTGTTTGAGTTGGCATCGTTCCATTTTAATAATAAAATAATGACCTACTGTTGAGTGAGGGCTTTTTAGTTGTTCGCCAAAGTTGTTTGAGTTGGCATCGTTCCATTTTAATAATAAAATAATGCGGGAGCTACTAGTCTTCCTATTTGAATATATCAATGATACATACAAAAGTGAGCTTTATTTCCCCTTCTGCTTTGTTTACTCACTTTTTTATTGGAAAGCTGAAAAAAGTGGGGCAATAGGGTCTTATTCAAGGAGGCTCACAGGGGTGAGCTATTCATTTTTCCGTCCAGCAATTTGTCAGCGTTTATCTCTCAAATACATCTCCCTATTTTTCATTTAAATTTATGTCTTCCTCTATCCTCTGAGATTCTGACTCGTTCTATTTTTCGGAACAATACCCTTCAAATTCTCAATTCAATTTGGTATCCATTGATTTATCTTTTTTTTTTCTCGTCTGTATTTTATCGCCAGAGAACTTTATCTATTAATCTATCTCTTTCTCCTCTCTGCTGTTCTCTTGAGACCCAAGTACCTGCATATTCTATTTTTCGGAACAATATCCTTCAAATCCTCAATTCAATTTGGTATCCATTGATTTATCTTCTTTTTTTTTTTCGTCTGTATTTTATCGCCAGAGAACTTTATCTATTAATCTATCTCTTTCTCCTCTCTGCTGTTCTCTTGAGACCCAAGTACCTGCATATCTGAGATCTTTAAAATTAGGACATCTGAGAAGTATTTACCTTGTACAAAAAGAAACGTTGTTCAATATGCAATTTATTAGTGGATGCGTCAAATTTCCCAAAATGTTTTTTCAACATTTTACGTCGTCGGACTTGTGTTATGAGCATTTTAACATTTTTAACACAGCATTATAGGTGGGTGTATGACTGTATGTTGAATAGCTACAAACTCACTATCTAGTGTCTAGACGAGACTAGAATAACCCGAATGGGCCATTTTCCCAAAATCCCACAAGAAATGTCCCACAGTAAAAATCCTATAATATACGAGTAGCTATACTTAACATAAAGGCAAATATTACTCATTAATATCATTTATTTAGATAGTGAAAGCAGAATATTATAATTATTGTGCAATTTCCATTCAAGTGAAGTCAAAAGTCAAATCCTTTTTTTTTATACAGGGTGATCCAGAAACAATTGGTTCTTCCTCTTTAATTCTTTAATTTACTAAAGCAAACTAATTGGCTTGTTTTTTTTTTTTTTTTCCCCACAAGAAATGTCTCAGAGTAAAAATCCTATAATATACGAGTAACTATACTTAACATACATAAAGGCAAATATTACTAATTAATATCATTTATTTAGTTAGTGAAAGCAGAATATTATAATTATTGTGCAATTTCCATTCAAGTGAAGTCAAAAGTCAAATTCTTTTTTTTATATACAGGGTGATCCAGAAACAATTGGTTCTTCCTCTTTAATTTACTAAAGCAAACTAATTGGCTTGTTTTTTTTTTTTTTTTTTTTTTTTTTTTTTAAAAAAATTTTTTGGTAAAAAATGGTGTTTTTTTTTTTTTTTTTTTTTTTTTTTTTTTTTTTTTTAAATCAATATTTGTGGAAATAATGGCGTTTATTAATCATGGCTCAACCTTGAAACAAGCATTTACTCCAAGGAAAAACGAACAGGAGATACTACTGAACCCAAGCACCCCCGGGTATATGAACCAAAGTTTGCCATGGTCAGAAAGTTCGCCACTCGTTGATAGATAGTACCTATAACCTATGGTTTTAGATCACAAATAGAATGCTTCATGATGTGAATGGGGTGTGAACTTGGGGTTATGTACCTTAGTCTTTACTGAAATCTGGATAATCCTGTATGAAGGGTTGAGAGAAAAGCAGCAGGTGCTATTTGAATAATTGCTTAGCATTCCAATGAAATAAATTACCAATTAATTATTACCTACTGATGTAGACAAGGTTTTTGCAAAACATTTTTTATTATTATTATTTTAATCATTCATTTCATAAAATAACATCAGAGTTCTTGTTTAGAATTCATTTTATTTTGTTATTGTTTTTGAAAATTGATTATTTTATATATCATGGTTACAAGATTTTTAGAAAACTACTTTTGGGATACTGTTTGTAAACTTTCACGCACGAATTTGAGAGGATTGTACATTCAAAATAAAAGCTGATAATATTTTTACTGTTTTTATTTTAATCATTCATTTCATAAAATAACATCAGACTTCAGAGTTTTTGTTTAGAATTCATTTTATTTTGTTATTGTTTTTGAAAATTGATTATTTATGTATAAAATGGTTACATGATTTTTAGAAAACTACTTTTGGGATACTGTTTGTAAACTTTCACGCACGAATTTGAGAGGATTTTACATTCAAAATAAAGGCTGATAAAGACAAAAAATTACTATTAAAAAATACCCGATTCCTGAAGGAATTTAGCTAAAGCTGTACATACAGGATTAGGTTAGAGATAGCGTTTATGAGGAACTTGGAGTCTACAATATCATATAATATTCACATGTTGCACGTATTTTACAGTCACATGAGAATGCTAGGGTTGTTTGGGCATAGTCTCAGAGAATACTTAGGGACATGTGACTGCAGCATGAGATAGTAGACTACTATGAGATAGTAGACTAGCATGAGATAGTAGACCCCAACCAAAGTTTACATAAGATTCAAAATCGTGCTTGAAAAGTTTACAAAGAAATTTATTTATTTACATAGAATAAGTTTGGTATTGTACCAATTTACAAATTTTATTTTAATATACATGATTAGATTTTATAAGTCAGAACATTTTGAAAACTATCTAGGTGAGTCTCAATGAAAAACGAGCTGGTGGGAAGGAATGACATAGTGGAAAATAAAATAGAAACTGTCAGCAACAGATAGCTAGTAAAATGAAGACAGAGGAAGAGATGAAGTATACCGTATGATAGAGTATGTCAGGAAAGTGTGGCAGATAGTGCTATTAAAGAAAAAGTCACAAGGTATAGACAATTTTATTCCTATTTTAATGTGACAATTTTGCAATACAATTATTACAGGCGCGTTTGCCTTAAACTCTAAATAAGTGAAAGGTAAATATGTACTATGTACCTATGTATAATATGGAGCTAATTTTGAAAACTATCGTGTGTCTATGAACCAATCAAAAATGTGGCCATTTTGGGACCTCTTGTATCCGATTGCCAAATGAAAGTATCATAAAAAGAATAATCTTATTTCCGTCCTGGTATACCCACAATAAAATTTCGTTTCTCAAGACAGCTCAGCAAACGAAGGAGCAGGGTAGATTTCTCATCCACTTGGCATAAAATTAATAATATATAATTTATTTCGAAGGAGCTCCACACGTCTTTATGAAGACAAAATCTCATTTTCTAAGCTTGTGTCTACCCGAAGTCAAAATGATTATTATTAATCTTCTCTTTGGAAGAGTTTACAGGGGTGTCAACAGTGAGGGCAGGAATTTCCCAGGCAAGGAATAGACTTCACTCTTTCCCCTCAGTGAGATATTCGTCCCTGATTCATTTAACCAGTTTCTTAAACTTTTAAAATCCCAAGAAAGAAAATTCCCTTCGGTTGGTGCGGTTATCTTTAAGAAATAAAAACTTTCGTTACGAATAATTTTATTTATACCGAAAAAGAAGTGAAGGAAGAAGAAGAAATGGCTGATCATAGAAAGAAAGATGAAGAAGAGGCTGTTGCAGAAATAAAATTTTAAAAAATGAACAAAAAGAGTGTGAAGATATTTTACTTTTGGTATTACGAAGATTTTCATACAATATTTATAATATTCTAGCTTGATATATTATTTCATTAAGTTCCAAAAAGACCTGCCGAGCTTTACAGAAAAAAGGCTAAATCTGAGTTATACCAAAAGTAAATAATAAATGATCAGAAAGATCAAACGATGATGAGTACCTATAAAAAGATTAGAAAAGTGATAACTCATCAAGTTCATTTGATCAGAAGAAGAAGAAGTCGAAAACAAGATGGCAGTCAGAGGAGAGAAATGCAAATTGAGCGAGGCAAATAATTTGGGTGATGGAAAAAAAGAGAAAAATTTTTTTAAAAATGAACAAAAAGAGTGTGAAGATATTTTACTTTTGGTATTACGAAGATTTTCATACAATATCTATAATATTCTAGCTTCATATTATTTCGTTAAGTTCCAAAAAGACCTGCCGAGCTTTACAGAAAAAAAGGCTAAATCTGAGTTATACCAAAAGTAAATAATAAATGATCAGAAAGATCAAACGATGATGAGTACCTATAAAAAGATTAGAAAAGTGATAACTCATCAAGTTCATTTGATCAGAAGAAGAGGCTAAGAAGTCGAAAACAAGATGGCAGTCAGAGGAGAGAAATGCAAATTGAGCGAGGCAAATAATTTGGGTGATGGAAAAAAAAAGAGAAAAAAGTATACAATTTCTTTTAATAAAAGTTTAATCTTTGTCATGTTAAGATTTGGGATAAGCATATTCTGACCTAAAATAGGCACTGCCTCTGAGGATTGCGGTAATACTTGGGCGAGCCGTAACAGAAATACAGTGTGAGACAAAAGGATAGTAATACCTGGAATCACAAGAAATTACAACAAAGTTCCGAAGCTTATAGAAATACCGGGTGATTCAGGCGTGGAAATGAATCAGATACTGCACAAAGTTGATAACTTGATAAGAAAGAAATTGTTGTAACTCGTTCTACACTAACCTGTATGAGGAGATTAAAAGTTACGTGAGATGTGTAGTTAAAACGATAATTATCACATTGTTTTTTAATTGGTTTATATTTAATTTTTTAGTCGTGACAAAATTAGCAATTTCGATTGATTTAAATGACAGTATCGCAATCAGCGTATTATTATAACATGTTTTAGTTTTTATTTACATTCTTGTTGGCTTTCTTTAATAATTGCATATCAAGGTTTAAAGTACAAAACATTTTATTTAAATATTTTTGCATTTAAATATTGTTCAATATTGCGAACATATAAAAAGATACTGGTTTGACAAATTTATTGCTGTTCATCAGGTTTACCAGGATGTCCTGTTATGCTCTCATGTCTGTGATCTTCCACAATCTACGATGGGTGATGTACATTTTGAATAAGCTGTTTTCCTTGTTTGGTTCGTACTTTTAAATATTTCCAATACTCAATTGAATCAATATTTTGTTGCATATTATCAGCTTTCATTACCTGTTTATGTTGGCTTCAGTTACACGTTTTTTTCACCTGTGATTTTACTTTCTATTTTTTCAATGCGAACAAAATAATAACAGAACGTGAAAAAATCTAATAAAAGAATTTGTAGGACGTGTGAGAATTGTAACAACTTTTTTTTTAATGCTTGAAAAACTAATTTATTTTAATCCCAATATGCTGGCTGTTCCTAATATAGGACATCCTTCTAGTGTAGGGTTGCCCGTCATACAATTTGGTGGGTATTTTCATTATTGGTGTTGAGGTAGGTGGAATTCAAATGCGTCTTCCTTTCCGCAATGAACGCAGAAAATCCGAAAAGATGACCCTCTGCCCTCATACAAATGAAAATGGTAGATCCTTTAATAATAGTCTTCGTGTATTGGACAAACCATTCTCTGAGACCGTCATTCTTTGCTGTTGTCTTTTTCGGGCTTCGGTCCTACATTTCGGAGAGGGGTCATATCTCTGTTAGGTATAAGTTTTCATAAAACAATTTTTTTCCATGTAAAAAAAAAAAAAAAAAAAAAAAAAAAAAAAAAAAAAAAAAAAAAACGAAAAACATAAAGGGATTAGGCTGGGCGTAATGTATTGTCCCCAACGGGGTAGGGCTGTGTTTTGTTTAGCTCTGAGATACCTGAACCTCTGGGCTGTATGAGTATGAATCTATTTTGTTTTGTAAATCCACATAGAATGAAGGAACAAATAGTAGTTCAAACAGCAATAAAAACTTGAAATTATCAGAACATCAGAGTTTTTTTTTTATAGTAAATACTACGATATTGGGAAAAGGTTCAGGCAATTAAGATCAAAATCAGACGATCAAAAATGTAGTCGTTATTTTCATCAAAGAGCCAAATTCCTTATTTTCAAATTATTATGGCTGTTAAAGAGGGAAGGGGAAACAAAACAAAAACAATTCGAGAAACATTGCTAACGGGGAACTCTTTAAGAACAAATAAAACATACAAGACAATGTTGTCTTCCACAATGGAATATGTAACATACATGTTGACCAATAGAATGTATGCAACACACGTCAGAGGCACAAAGTTAAAACGATAACTTTACCGTTATTTACAAGCATAACTTCGTTATACTTACACCCGGGTCTTGTCAGACTATTAAATAAATTCTAATTTTAAGCAAACTGCATGATAAAATGAATGAACTTTCTTCCATTGTTTTTCCAAGTATCTCGGCTGGATCTTATTATATTGAACGGGAGCAAGCTGTGAGCTTCTGACATTGAAGGGAGGAAGTAACAAAGAGTATGTTGACTGTTTCAAGCATTAGGTAAATGTTTACTTTTTCGTGTACCAAAGTTTAAAGTCGTTGTTCTTTCCAGAGAATTTCAAATCAGTTTGGAAGAAAAACAAACTCGGAATACGTTTGATTTCATAAAAATTAACATTTAAAATAAAATTGAAAAAGTTTTTTCATCTTGCTCTTGTTACTTTTGGTATGATAGTCGAGTTTTCCAAAGTCATATTACATCTGTAGTACATACATAAGAAAAGTACCTGAAATATTATTTGTAATAATCATTATGCCACTAGTGCGAAAAGGGTGGCAATTGAAAAAAGTAGTTAAAACAGCAATAAAAACTTGAAATTATCAGAACATCAGAGTTTTTTTTTATAGTAAATACTACGATATTGGGAAAAGGTTCAGGCAATTAAGATCAAAATCAGACGATCAAAAAGGTAGTCGTTATTTTCATCAAAGGGCCAAATTCCTTATTTTCAAATTATTATGGCTGTTAAAGAGGGAAGGGGAAACAAAACAAAAACAATTCGAGAAACATCGCTAACGGGGAACTCTTTAAGAACAAATAAAACATACAAGACAATGTTGTCTTCCACAGTGGAATATGTAACATACATGTTGACCAATAGAACGTATGCAACACACGTCAGGGGCACAAAGTTAAAGCGATAACTTTACCGTTATTTACAAGCATAACTTCGTTATACTTACACCCGGGTCTTGTCGGACTATTAAATAAATTCTAATTTTAAGCAAACTGCATGATAAAATGAATGAACTTTCTTCCATTGTTTTTCCAAGTATCTCGGCTGGATCTTTGTATCTAAAATGTAAGAGAGCTTCCCATTTAAAGATAATTAAAAACAGTAACAACGTTGAGTAGGAGGACAGAATTCTTTGGTTCCGTTTAGAAGCAGTATAATTATTTAAGAGAAATAATGGCATTCGTTTCTCAAGGAAATGAGATTATTTTGTGATATATTATTCAAAGAGTAATCAACTTCTCTTTCGACTATGATATCTGAGCAAAGGTCCCGTTGCGTTGGTTTGTAATCTAATCAAGTTGGAAAAGATGAGACTCCTGCCGGTTATACAACCCTCACTAACTTCGACTTCAGTTAATGTGGAAAACTACGAGTACCTATTTGACTATCTGATACCTATGGCAGACAACAAGTCGAGTTCAATGTTGATTAACATTTCAACAAAAACAAAACATAGGAACGCTCTTCCGTTGCGTTGGTTTGTAATCTAATCAAGTTGGAAAAGATGAGACTCCTGCGGGTTATACAACCCTCACTAACTTCGACTTCAGTTAATGTGGAAAACTACGAGTATTTGACTATCTGATACCTATGGCAGACAACAAGTCGAGTTCAATGTTGATTAACATTTCAACAAAAACAAAACATAGGAACGCTCTTAAGATGATAGGTTGGTGTAGGGTGGAGAGGAAATGACATGAAAGTGACAGAAAAAACTTACAAGGAGAATCATTTCCTACTCTTTCTCCTTCAGGAGACTGACAGCATTCTAATGTGGTTTTTGTCACTTTTGTTGGGCTACTCATCATTATATCAAACATTACATCAAACAGTGACATTTTCAATGAGGTATACCTACCTAGAAAGGAACGCTCTTAAGATGATAGGTTGGTGTAGGGTGGAGAGGAAATGACATGAAAGTGACAGAAAAAACTTACAAGGAGGATCATTTCCTACTCTTTCTCCTTCAGGGGACTGACAGCTTTCTAATGTGATTTTTGTCACTTTTGTTGGGCTACTCATCATTATATCAAACATTACATCAAACAGTGACATTTTCAATGAGGTATACCTACCTAGAAACAAATGCCTAGGAGTATAATGTTATCATGTGTATGGCAAACGAAAACGCAAGTTGAAAGCAAAAGCTCCACACTGTTTTGTGAAAAAAGAAGGAGCGACACATTATTGTTCATAATTTCCAAAGGATGTGGAGAGAAAAAAAGAAAGCAGAACTTTCCCTCCACTTCATTTCAGCAGCACAAGGGTTCAACATAAAAGGAACAGCCCTCCTTGACATGTGAATAGCTTTAGCTATTTTATTAGCAAAATGACATTTTTCCTTTGCTTTATATTCTTTTAATGTGTTTGAAATAGACTAATATGAAAAGAAACCACTTTTGATGCTGGCGAGTTTTCCCTCGTAGAAGAAAATTGTACCGTGTCGTGATTAAAAAGATAGCTTATCCAACCATCTACCGTACATACTACGTGGCTACAAATGTGACCTTAATATTGAGAAAGATAGTAGCGCACGTATTATGTGTCCCTAGTACTGAAAAAGACAGTACAGAAGAAGTTAATAAATAACCAATTATCTGCATCGAGTTGCTTAATATTTCACAGTATTCACGATTCCACATGTGGTAAATAGGTTAAATCTTAGTCGAGGAAGGGAACACACATGAAGGAATAGTCAACTCCGAATTGAAAGAGAATGTTGAATATATCCGAACAACTAACAGCGACCCCAGTTTTCAAAGATTTACAAGGAACTAAAGGAACTTCTTTCAAGTTCTACTAAAGGCTAAAGTTAGAATATGACTGTGGCCTCTATAAGGCCTTCTTTTCATACGCGTGTGTGAGTCGTTATAAGCAGCATCTATTACACAATTCCCCGTGATGGTATAAAACAACATGGAATATTTTACATCGTTAATTAACGCAAACGACCCCAGTTTTCAAAGATTTACAAGGAACTAAAGGAACTTCTTTCAAGTTCTACTAAAGACTAAAGGCTAAAGTTAGAATATGACTGTGGCCTCTATAAGGCCCTCTTTTCATGAGCGTATGTGAGTCGTTATAAGCAGCATCTATTACACAATTCCCCGTGATGGTATAAAACAACATGGAATATTTTACATCGTTAATTAACGCAATCTGGAAAGAAAAAGCATACCCGGGGAAACGGTAATTCTCAAATCTCGAAGGACGCAGGATGAAATAAATTGATAATTATTTAACCCTCCGATCATAAATCGGGAAAAAAGGAGATAGGAAAAATGAAAGAGGTGAAGGAAAAGCACTTTTTTTTTACTTTTTTCAACACGAGATTCAGCTATTAGGTAGGTATAATATTATTACGTATAACGGAAAAGTTTGGCGTATCATAACGGAACTTTCAACAACACGAGATTCAGCTATTAGGTAGGTATAATATTATTACGTATAACGGAAAAGTTTGGCGTATCATAACGGAACTTTCAAACCCATAGAGGCGAAATTTATATTAATCCTTCGTAATGATCCAACGAAAAATACAATCTTCCTTTTTTTGTGATATATTATTCTGTTATTCAAGTCAAGCAGACACAAGTAGGAGTTTTTTTTTTTTGTATATTTGTTAGATTTTTTCTCTCGGTATTTCCGGGTACGCACGTTGTGGCTACGTAGTTATTGAGGGTTGAATTTTTGAAAGTTAGTGCAAAAAATTAAAGAATAAGAAAATCCCTTATTTTAATTTTATCCACTGGATCAGTGAGCTCGGTCTATTTGCAACAGTGGAGTGCTATTATCATTATTATTATTTTTTTTTACTTCGAATTTGAAATACGAGTAATTCTTTCGTCACAGAAACTTCCAATTTTAGTACAAATAAAGCTCGTTCTTCTTTCGTCACAGAAACTTCCCATTTTAGTACAAATAAAGCTCGTTCTTCTTTCGTCACAGAAACTTCCCATTTTAGTACAAATAAAGCTCGTTCTTCTTTCGTCACAGAAACTTCCCATTTTAGTACAAATAAAGCTCGTTCTTAGAGCGCCTGTCCCGACTTCCGAATGCTTTACTTACAGACGTAAGTTTTCATTAAATTTTAACTTCCTTTTAATATCTTATTAAGACTTTTCAAATAATTCTAGTACAAATAAAGCTCGTTCTTCTTTCGTCACAGAAACTTCCCATTTTAGTACAAATAAAGCTCGTTCTTAGAGCGCTTGTCCCGACTTCCGAATGCTTTACTTACAGACGTAAGTTTTCATTAAATTTTAACTTCCTTTTAATATCTTATTAAGACTTTTCAAATAACTTTTAATACATTTTCTTCGAATGGAATGGAGAGATTTTTATCTCTTTTATTTTCTAGGTCAACTAGAATATCAACTTTCCTTTCTCATCTACCTACTCTTCAGTTTCATTAATGACGCACTGTTTACATTTTGTATCAAAGTGAAAAGGAATGGGAGGAAATTCTAAATAGGAAAATATTTGTAAAATTAAAAGGCCGGAAAATACTCTGGGCAAATAATAAACTTGACAGAAAGATTGTCAAACAATAGAGATTGCTTCTAAACGGACATCCAAAGACAAACATACTCGTAGAATGTCTAATAGTTTCATAAGAACGTCTTTAGATGGAAAACTCTACTTGTTTTACTAATACGTGTCCTACCTATAAGAGGCACGGCATCAGATGTGGTGGGCATAGAATCTTATATTATAAGAACGTCTTTAGATGGAAAACTCTACTTGTTTTACTAATACGTGTCCTACCTATAAGAGGCACGGCATCAGATGTGGTGGGCATAGACTCTGCCACGAGATTCAAGAACACAGTCAATGAAAGGAGTATTGTGACTCCTGAAAAATTAAACACCTCGAAAAAATAAAGATAAAGTTGTTTTGAAAATGTTTCGAAAAGGTATCAATAATTCAACAAACACAGGGAAGCTGGAAGCATCTTTTGTATTCTCTCAAAGGTGAAACAATCTCTTCCACACTTCCCAGACGTTAAAAACATAAACCTTGAAAGGGAAACACAGATTAAAGGGAAATAGGTATGAAACAATTGTTAGTTCTGTACTTGAAATGAAAGCTAGAGGAATAGAACAATGAATACTCCCAGAGCGCTACTCATCTCACTTGTTGAAACAATTGTTAGTTCTGTACTTGAAATGAAAGCTAGAGGAATAGAACAATGAATACTCCCAGAGCGCTACTCATCTCACTTGTGAGCAGCGAAGAGCTACTTCAAATATGCAGGGAATAAGGGAATATTTTCCTCCTGTAATGAAATAATCGTCCAATCATTATTATTTTCCTCCTACTTTGCGGGACCAATATGATTTTATTTCCCCCATTCTCACAAGCTTTTTCCACTTTAAACTCTTTCAAACTTGAAAATAAAGATTACCTCTTTGCGGCACAGAAATATTTTTATTCCTCCGTGACTTTTCATTAGTCAGCATAATATCTAAAGGTAGGTACGTCTACACTACAGTCGACCGATATATGAAGAAGTCAATCAACTATGTACAAATGTACACGCATCTTCAGAATAATAATGAGACAAAATCTGTCTTGTGGTAGAAGGTAGACACTGAATAGAACACTATAAAGTCTTGTGAGACTGTAAGTAGAAGTATTATTATTATTATGATTGAAGGAAATATCTCTATTTTATTTGTTGGACTTCGTAATGTCATACTTAACAGCGAAGGCAATTAGTTTGAATTGATTTTTAGTCCGTCCTTCCTTTATTATTACTAATAATAAAAGGTATAGTGGACGGACTATTGTATTCGCTTCGGTGTCGTCACTCTGTCGGTCGGTCGGTCGGTCGGTCTGTCCCCATAGAAGGACTTATCCAAACCTAGTCGACCTATATATCAAATTAAAGGTTTTTTTACCAGGAACACGAAAATGATGGTGCAAATTTTGTCCAGAAAACCATAAAGCCAAAAAACCAAAAAAACTGTTTTTTGGGGGATGAGAAAAAAGTATACAATTTCTTTTAATAAAAGTTTAATCTTTGTCATGTTAAGATTTGGGATAAGCATATTCTGACCTAATATACGTGCTTCTATAAAAAGTATGGTTAGTTATTCTTTCTTATAGTTACGCCTATAGTAATGGTACTTTTACTGTATAACTCCTGCGGATTAATAAATATTGTGTGAATTTTATCAGCACATGTTTCTATACACGTATTTATTTTACCATAGGCAGGGTAAACAGGTCTAACCTTCACCCAGTAAACAAAGGGCTTAGCAAAAGCATTGTCATGGTAATGCAATCCTCCCCATTATGCAACACTAACAGGTCCTCGCTTAATCCTTTACAATACTACTCTTGTTGAGCTTACCGTATTAGGTATTATGTGTCCCTAGTACTGAAAAAGACAGTGCAGAAGAAGGTAATAAATAACCAATTATCTGCATCGAGTTGCTTAATATTTCACAGTATTCACGATTCCACATGTGGTAAATAGGTTAAATCTTAGTCGATCATTTACCATTGGTAGTCTTCAACTTGAAGCATCGTGGAGGATGCGTTAACGGTAGATTTAAAGAGAGTTGAGAGCTCGTTTTGTGCAGCCCTTGAGGGAATATTGTGGGACATTCGAGGGAGTTGAAAAATATTAATAATACTAATAACAATAGGAGAGATTTTTTTAGACCAAACTTCAATTACAGTTTTCATGCCGGCCACAAGCGCACGTTCCAAAGACAGAAAAGATTTCGCCCATTTTCCAGAGGGATTTTGGAGAACGGGCTCTAGTCTTGATTTTAAATCATTACATGAAAGTAAAATCAAAAAATCAAATCAAGAATGATAATAAACTGGATATTAAACAAATTAGGTAGGTACAAAGGTATTCTTTAACCATGATCGAATAAACTACGGGCTAAAAAATTCCCGGAGGGACGGGCCCAGCTTGTTTTTCTGTGTTCTCATATTGTTTTATGTTAAGCACATTGCATACACATGTATAAATACTAGGCGTTCATACAAATTTGTATCCTGTAATTACATGAGAGCCAAAATTTAATACAATAGTGAAATTTTCCATTATTGTTCCGCAGGGAAATTGATCAAGTTGATAAAGACATTACCCCCGAGAAAAAAACACTGATAAAAGGAGAATGTACATTTCCTTACGACGAAAACCAGAGTAGGTATTTTTTCCCTTTGACAAATTAGTTTCTAATCTAATACAAAACCTGGTTATTGGTAGAAGGAGAGTAAATTTCCCCATAGGTTTGTGTAGTTTAGCGGGGGGTTAGAAGGGCGTGCGATACATTTCTACAAACGTTTGTCACCTATTTCATCCGTTGATACATTATTTCCACTCTAAGGAATTTTCTTAGAACTTGTCACAAGAAATTGAGATACCTTTACGAAAGATGTAATTTAGAAATGTATTACGTTGAATAAATAAATAAGTAGATTGCTAGTTAGTAATTTACTTCCTGTCTCCTACGAATGTATATCTTCGTGATAATAGAGTTGAAATTTTCGTGAATATTGAAATAAGCAGTGTATATTATTTATTGATCATGAAGCGAAAAATCCCAAATAAGTAGGTATTATTTGCATTTGCAAAAAATCCAGGATATCCCTGTTTTAAAGAAACAGCGGACAGGAGGGGCTCAATCAAACAAGCATACCTATTTTCCATTTGGAAAAGCAGTAAAAGAGTATCCCCAATACTTTTTGTTCGACAAAAAAAAAAAAAAAAAAAAAAACATACCTGATAAAATGAGCGGAAGTCCTGAGAAATCCCTTGTACACTTTAATAGAAAGAAGAGCCATGCTTTTAACTACGTCTGTTTTATCTACGAGTGTATTCCTCGAGTAATTCTATGTCTGTATCATGTAGCTCGATAAAAGTTTCAAAACTTTGTTCTTTCAACTTCTCACTTGGACCGAGTTGTTGAAAAAAGCGGAAGTCCTGAGAAATCCCTTGTACACTTTAATAGAAAGAAGAGCCATGTTTTTAACTACGTCTGTTTTATCTACGAGTGTATTCCTCGGGTAATTCTATGTCTGTATCATGTAGCTCGATAAAAGTTTCAAAACTTTGTTCTTTCAACTTCTCACTTGGACCGAGTTGTTGAAAAAAAAACTATTAAAAATTTGTCAGCACGGTTCTCAAACACTTGCAGATACTTCATAGTTTTTCCCTCCCCGCTGTGCGTCTACGAGATGTTGAAAAGAACGTTTTCAGCTTTTCAAAAACAAACTATTAAAAATTTGTCAGCACGGTTTTCAAACACTTGCAGATACTTCATAGTTTTTCCCTCCCCGCTGTGCGTCTACGAGATGTTGAAAAGAACGTTTTCAGCTTTTCAAAAACTCGCATGAAATTCGAAATTAAATTCCTACTTTCAAAATACGCTTTGAAAATACCAGTGCCTGATTTTACATTGCAATATTGTATGTTTATACTTCTCACATTATTTATTGAACATGAAGCAAAAACCCAAATGAGTATTATTTGCATTTGCAAAAAAATTAGGGATATCCCTGATTTAGAGAAACAGCAGACAGGAGGGGCTCAATCAAACAAGCATACCTATTTTTCATTTGGAAAAGCAGTAAAAGAGTATCCCCAATACTTTTTGTTCGAACAAGAAAACAAATTGAAAATAACAAAAATTGAAATGTATTCGGGAGAGAGAAAGAGAGGGAAAAAGTACAGAATCAAAAGCATTGTTAAAATCAAAAATATTTGCAAAAAATAGATATGAAAGTTTGCCTTACCGAGCGTGAGCTTCTCCCCCGAGTCAGGAGGGAGGGTAAAGCCCAGGAGAGCCATGGAAGAAATAAGAACACATGGGACGATCAGGTTGAAGAAATAGTAAAGCGTTCTCCTCCTGATCTGAATGGTGAACGTGATATCTACGTAGGTTTCCGGACAACACTCGTATTGCACCTCGTTCTTCTTGGATGAAATTTGTTTACACACTAAAAATAACCTTGGAGCTTTTCGCGTGCTGCTAACAAAATGGCAAACCAGAGGTTAAAAAGGAAAATTCGGTTGGGTATGAGCCGTATGAGAATAGTATGGCGCTTAATAAAACATCTGCACTAGCTTTGTTTTCGGTTCAGGTCAGACGGTGATCTCTTGACGTTCGCGCGCGCCTCGCCGATTCCGGAAGGCATTCTTCTCTCCCAAAACAAAAATCAAACTTTATTGGGCGTGTTTTTATTCCGGGGCCTCCCTCCTTTTTCTTTGTTGTAAAATGATCGTTTTTTTATGACATCTATTTCCTTGTTTTCGTGTACGTTTACGCTTCATTAAGTTTTATCGTTTTCTTTGCCATGTTTTACATAAACTGACATGAAATTTGTTTACACACTAAAAATAACCTTGGAGCTTTTCGCGTGCTGCTTACAAAATGGCAAACCAGAGGTTAAAAAGGAAAATTCGGTTGGGTATGAGAATAGTATGGCGCTTAGTAAAACATCTGCACTAGCTTTGTTTTCGGTTCAGGTCAGACGATGATCTCTTGACGTTCGCGCGCGCCTCGCCGAAATGAATCTGAAGAATAAATAATAATAAGCGACATTTACGACCGAAAAGGTGAAAAACATAAATGTTAACACTCAGGAGGAGGAGGAAGGAAGACGACGAAGAAGAAGAAGAAGAAGAAGAAGAAGAAGAAGAAGAAGAAGAAGAAGAAGAGAGAATATAAAAGAGTATGACTGAATTTTATTTAGAGGAGAGTGTGAGTGAGAGAGAACAGTGTCTGAGAGAAAGGTAGAGGGATCAGGACAGGAAGAAAATGGAATAAAAGAGAGAAGTAGAATAGGAAAGAGATGATGGTATGAGATGAAGATGTACAGAGAGAAGGAAACGCTGTAGGATAGATAGAATAGGATGGTTAGGAGGAAGTAAGAAAAGAGGAAGGAGGAAGAGATAGATAGAAGATTGAGTAATGAGAACAGCAGAGAAAGTCATGCTTTATTTTCAACAATGTTATCGATATTTACTTACAAATATTGTAATCTTCTAAGCACAATATTTATAAAGTAGTACGTGCATTTATAAACGAGATGGTGAAAGTAATAATAACAACGACAATAAAATAGAGATATTTAATCCAGCCGAATGACTTTTGATTTTAGAGTTTTGGAGTATGTAAGACTTTTGGAGTAGGTATAGGTACCTTCAATCACATTTCGAAAGAATCAAAAAATGAAAAAAGCTTAGGTACCAAGATTTACTTAAAACTGAGATTCTAGGGCTCTAGGCTATTTAACTGCATATTGGGTTTGCATTGTAGACACCCAATAAGTACATCTAGTACCCTGTCAACAAATTTCCCTTTTATTCGTGAACCGTTACAAAATAAGCAAGTGAATAGTTGATCCCATGTAATTTTTCACGCGGAATCGAACTATACTTCTGCTTTTTCAACGAAAAGGATCACACTCGACTTTAAGTGCAAAGTCCCCCTTTGCCAAAATCTGCATTCTCCTTTCGCTGGAGATAAGGGAAACTTTGAAATTGCTCGTTGGAAAGTAAACGACACCGGTAAACTGAGCGAGGAGGAGTAGGGGAGGAAGGAGGCATGAGATTTAAACAAAAGATAATCCAAGGTTTAAAACTTTTACCCTCCCCCCACACATATTTCATATTTTGACCCCCTCCACTTTTTCTCTCCTTGTTCCTATTTTTTGCTGCCATACTAATATCTCGACAGGATAAAAGTTTTCCAAAGTTCCAAGTTACTTACCCAGTAGATACCACTCGCCGTTCGTAATGAAAGTGGTCAGGTCCCCGCCCGCCTCATCTTTCAAAATTAAATCGAGCTGAAACAGAACAATAACACAAAAGATGGTGAGTCTAAATTTGACTTTGTGTGCAATGTTTTGTTTTAGGCGGCTGTTAAGATAAAACACAGGAAATGAAACATCGGAAACGTGTGCTTTTATTTCCAGAAAAACAAGTTTACTTTGAAAACCTATTTAGAAAGTTGCTTCGTGGTTAAAGAAGTGTTGCACTTCTTCTTGCGTGAAAACGAGTGGGCGGCTGTGGAGAGAGAACAGAGGAAATGAAACATCGGAAACGTGTGCTTTTATTTACAGAAAAACAAGTTTACTTTGAAAACCTATTTAGAAAGTTGCTTCGTGGTTAAAGAAGTGTTGCACTTCTTCTTGCGTGAAAACGAGTAAGGCGGCTGTTAAGATAAAACACAGGAAATGAAACATCGGAAACGTGTGCTTTTATTTCCAGAAAAACAAGTTTACTTTGAAAACCTATACTTTTACTGTATAACTCCTGCGGATTAATAAATATTGTGTGAATTTTATCAGCACATGTTTCTATACACGTACCTATTTATTGTAAACTGAGAGTATGTCAAACTTGCAGGTACTAATAGTGTGCCAGTAAAGATAACGGGGAATTAGCGCAAGCATCTTTTAAGTTTTTGAAGAACTTCAAGTCCATTCATTAAACTTATACGTGCTTCTATAAAAAGTATGGTTAGTTATTCTTTCTTATAGTTACGCCTATAGTTATGGGGTATGGTACTTTTGCTGTATAACTCCTGCGGATTAATAAATATTGTGTGAATTTTATCAGCACATGTTTCTATACACGTACCTATTTATTTTACCATAGGCAGGGTAAACAGGTCTAACCTTCACCCAGTAAACAAAGGGCTTAGCAAAAGCATTGTCATGGTAATGCAAACATAGGCAGGGTAAACAGGTCTAACCTTCACCCAGTAAACAAAGGGCTTAGCAAAAGCATTGTCGTGGTAATGCAATGCTCCCCATTATGCAACACTAACAGGTCCTCGCTTAATCCTTTACAATACTACTCTTGTTGAGCTTACCGTATTAGATAGCGAGAGCATTAATCTCATCATTTACCATTGGTAGTCTTCAACTTGAAGCATCGCGGATCGTGGAGGATGCGTTAACGGTAGATTTAAAGATAGTTGAGAGCTCGTTTTGTGTAGCCCTTGAGGGAATATTGTGGGACATTCGAGGGAGTTGAAAAAATATTAATACTAATAACAATAAGAGAGATTTTCTTAGACCAAACTTCAATTACAGTTTTCATGCCGGCCACAAGCGCACGTCCCAAAGACAGAAAAGATTTCGCCCATTTTCCAGAGGGATTTTGACGTCCGATTTAAATGTGTTGCATTTTTATTCAAAACTTCAAATCACATGTATTTCATCAGCAATGCGATGGAGCTTTGTGTCACAATTGCGGATTTTTTTTTAATCCGTTGGTGATAAAACTGAAATCAAATCAAGAATGATAATAAACTGGATATTAAACAAATTAGGTAGGTACAAAGGTATTCTTTAACCATGATCGAATAAACTACGGGCTAAAAAATTCCCGGAGGGACGGGCCCAGCTTGTTTTTCTGTGTTCTCATATTGTTTTATGTTAAGCACATTGCATACACATGTATAAATACTAGGCGTTCATACAAATTTGTATCCTGTAATTACATGAGAGCCAAAATTTAATACAATAGTGAAATTTTCCATTATTGTTCCGCAGGGAAATTGATCAAGTTGATAAAGACATTACCCCCGAGAAAAAACACTGATAAAAGGAGAATGTACATTTCCTTACGACGAAAACCAGAGTAGGTATGTTTTCCCTTTGACAAATTAGTTTCTAATCTAATACAAAACCTGGTTATTGGTAGAAGGAGAGTAAATTTCCCCATAGGTTTGTGTAGTTTAGCGGGGGGTTAGAAGGGCGTGCGATACATTCCTACAAACGTTTGTCACCTATTTCATCCGTTGATACATTATTTACACTCTAAGGAATTTTCTTAGAACTTGTCACAAGAAATTGAGATACCTTTACGAAAGATGTAATTTAGAAATGTAGGTATTACGTTGAATTAATAAATAAGTAGATTGCTAGGTAGTTAGTAATTTACTTCCTGTCTCCTACGAATGTATATCTTCGTGATAATAGAGTTGAAATTTTCGTGAATATTGAAATAAACAGTGCGTCCTGAAATGGTTTGGGAAGTTCGGTTTACCACGTTATGTAATGTCACAGACATGGATGACCACGTTTTTTTTTTTTTATCAATTTTGAAGAATATATTGACCTGATGACACAATGACTTCCTTTTATTCTTGAGTCTATTACCTGTAATCAACTGTGGATATCCTGCATACCTGATAAAATGAGCGGAAGTCCTGAGAAATCCCTTGTACACTTTAATAGAAAGAAGAGCCATGCTTTTAACTACGTCTGTTTTATCTACGAGTGTATTCCTCGAGTAATTCTATGTCTGTATCATGTAGCTCGATAAAAGTTTCAAAACTTTGTTCTTTCAACTTCTCACTTGGACCGAGTTGTTGAAAAAAAAAAAAAAAACTATTAAAAATTTGTCAGCACGGTTTTCAAACACTTGCAGATACTTCATAGTTTTTCCCTCCCCGCTGTGCGTCTACGAGATGTTGAAAAGAACGTTTTCAGCTTTTCAAAAACTCGCATGAAATTCGAAATTAAATTCCTACTTTCAAAATACGCTTTGAAAATACCAGTGCCTGATTTTACATTGCAATATTGTATGTTTATACTTCTGCTTTTGCAACGAAAAGGATCACACTCGACTTTAAGTGCAAAGTCCCCTTTTGCCAAAATCTGCATTCTCCTTTCGCTGGAGATAAGGGAAACTTTGAAGTTGCTCGTTGGAAAGTAAACGACACCGGTAAACTGAGGAGGAAAAGGGAAGAAAAGATAGAAGATTGAGTAATGAGAACAGCAGAGAAAGTCATGGTTTATTTTCAACAATGATATCGATATTTACTTACAAATATTGTAATCTTCCAAGCACAATATTTATAAAGTAGTACGTGCATTTATAAACGAGATGGTGAAAGTAATAATAATAACGACAATAAAATAGAGATATTTAATCCAGCCGAATGACTTTTGATTTTAGAGTTTTGGAGTATGTAAGACTTTTGGAGTAGGTATAGGTACCTTCAATCACATTTCGAAAGAGTCAAAAGATGAAAAAAGCTTAGGTACCAAGATTTACTTAAATCTGAGATTCTAGGGCTCTAGGCTATTAACTGCATATTGGGTTTGCATTGTAGACACCCAATAAGTACATCTAGTACCAGGGAGGTGTGTTAGAGGAGAACGTTGATTAGTACATTACAACGTACATTAGTTGAGAGAATGGATTGGAACAAGGATATAATAGATGATAGGAAAGGGAAAAAAGAAATGAAGGTATGATCGTACATCAGGAAATGAGATGTCAAATACGAGATGGGTTTGTGTTGCTCAGAGCTAAACAGTCTAAAACTAAACGCCGCGTTCCAACGTTCAATTCAATATGGCTGAAAGACATGAGAGAGGAAGTATTAGTAGACAGTTCGATGACAATGAATTCAGGAACGATTTTGAATTTCCTTATTTCCAATAAATAATTCGGGAAGGCATTCTTCTCTCCCAAAACAAAAATCAAACTTTATTAGGCGTGTTTTTATTCCGGGGCCTCCCTCCTTTTTCTTTGTTGTAAAATGATCGTTTTTTTATGACATCTATTTCCTTGTTTTCGTGTATGACAATAAAATAGAGATATTTAATCCAGCCGAATGACTTTTGATTTTAGAGTTTTGGAGTGTGTAAGACTTTTGGAGTAGGTATAGGTACTCTCGTAGGTATAGGTAGGTATAGGTATTCAATCAAATTTCGAAAGAGTCAAAAGATGAAAAAAGCTTAGGTACCAAGATTTACTTAAAACTGAGATTCTAGGGCTCTAGGCTATTTAACTGCATATTGGGTTTGCATTGTAGACACCCAATAAGTACTTCTAGTACCAAGGAGGTGTGTTAGAGGAGAACGTTGATTACTACATTACAACGTACATTAGTTGAGAGAATGGATTGGAACAAGGATATAATAGATGATAGGAAAGGGAAAAAATAAATGAAGGTCAAGGGAAGTCCTTATGGATGATATGATCGTACATCAGGAAATGAGATGTCGAACACGAGATGGGTTTGTGTTGCTCAGAGCTAAACAGTCTAAAACTAAACACCGGTTTCCAACGTTCAATTCAATATGGCTGAAAGACATGAGAGAGGAAGTATTAGTAGACAGTTCGATGACAATGGCAGTGTTGAGTATTGCACAAGGATATAATAGATAATATAATAGGAAAGGGAAAAAAGAAATGAAGGTCAAGGGAAGTCCCTATGGATATGATCGTACATCAGGAAATGAGATGTCAAATACGAGATGGGTTTGTGTTGCTCAGAGCTAAACAGTATAAAACTAAACGCCGCGTTCCAACGTTCAATTCAATATGGCTGAAAGACATGAGAGAGGAAGTATTAGTAGACAGTTCGATGACAATGGCAGTGTTGAGTATTGCTTTTCCAAATGAAAATGACTTTCACGGGGAATATCTACAAACAGCATCATATAAAAGTCACAGAATTCAATGAGTATTTGTTCGAACTGAAAATTCCATTTCCTAATGAAATTTCGCGATATTGGAAAGTCTTCTGCAAATGACTTCTGCTTTTGTGGTAGTGATGATTGTGCGAGCTCCGTGTAGAAATATTATTACATGTGTAGATTATGCTCCCTGTGAAATTGACTTTGAAATCATCCAGAGTTGGGGAGGTTTAAAACTGACTGGTGCCATCTGGGAGTATTGAGGTCACTCATTCTAGCACATTATTTATTGAACATGAAGCAAAAACCCAAATGAGTATTATTTGCATTTGCAAAAAAATTAGGGATATCCCTGATTTAGAGAAACAGCAGACAGGAGGGGCTCAATCAAACAAGCATACCTATTTTTCATTTGGAAAAGCAGTAAAAGAGTATCCCCAATACTTTTTGTTCGAACAAGAAAACAAATTGAAAATAACAAAAATTGAAATGTATTCGGGAGAGAGAAAGAGAGGGAAAAAGTACAGAATCAAAAGCATTGTTAAAATCAAAAATATTTGCAAAAAATAGATATGAAAGTTTGCCTTACCGAGCGTGAGCTTCTCCCCCGAGTCAGGAGGGAGGGTAAAGCCCAGGAGAGCCATGGAAGAAATAAGAACACATGGGACGATCAGGTTGAAGAAATAGTAAAGCGTTCTCCTCCTGATCTGAATGGTGAACGTGATATCTACGTAGGTTTCCGGACAACACTCGTATTGCACCTCGTTCTTCTTGCCCGGCATGCCTGTAATTCAAGATCAGTTCAACAATATCAATCGCAGCTATAGAAACATGTCAACTAGGTAAGTAAATCATTCAATGATTTATCATTACAGCACAAATAAGAAACTAGTGACGTGTTAATTATTGGAAAATATGAGGAGTCGCCCATTAGGACATTTCCTAACAGGTCGGTATATAGAAAGATAAAATTTAAAATAATTTTTGCCTAATTCACAAAGTATCGTTTCAATGGGTTTCGTCTAAAAGTTGCTTTAAAATGAACATAGGCAAACAGTAGGTATGCACGTATTAATAAATAATGTAGGTATGTATTGTATAAGAACTTAATCTGAAGTGAAAAGACGAGGAGGAGTGGGGGAGGAAGGAGGCATGAGATTTAAACAAAAGATAATCCAAGGTTTAAAACTTTTACCCTCCCCCACACATATTTCATATTTTGACCCCCTCCACTTTTTCTCTCCTTGTTCCTATTTTTTGCTGCCATCCTAATATCTCGACAGGATAAAAGTTTTCCAAAGTTCCAAGTTACTTACCCAGTAGATACCACTCGCCGTTCGTAATGAAAGTGGTCAGGTCCCCGCCCGCCTCATCTTTCAAAATTAAATCGAGCTGAAACAGAACAATAACACAACATGGTGAGTCTAAATTTGACTTTGTGTGCAATGTTTTGTTTTGGGCGGCTGTGGAGAGAGAACAGAGGAAATGAAACATCGGAAACGTGTGCTTTTATTTACAGAAAAACAAGTTTACTTTGAAAACCTATTTAGAAAGTTGCTTCGTGGTTAAAGAAGTGTTGCACTTCTTCTTGCGTGAAAACGAGTTTCTCCATGGGTTTGCCGTTCTCCAGAACACCAATGTTAATGAGACCACCACTGGCATAATCTCGTGCCATTGCTAGTGACAGTCCCATCTTTATGAAATCTATACATTCTTGCTTCTTCATGTTGGCTCGCCATTCCTTGTCGACATATCCCAAGATATAGGAGCTCCCTGAACCACCAACTGCACAGTTCTGTCGTGTTAACACACCACTAGCGGGTAAGGCATATACCTGGCCGCCCTTCACTGTGTCCCAACCAGCAATGATGATGGCGGCCTTAAAACTTCCCTCGTTGGAACGGAATATCTTCTGGAACAAGTTAGCAGCACGGTACACAAGGGGAGGCTCATTCATCTCTCGGTATCCATATGCTACGTCCAAGTCTATATGATAAGATACCAGATCAGAGATAGCCTGTGTGTCAGCCGCAGTACCACTACGACAACAATAGATATTGTCAGAAATCTTGGTGAGCTTCTCGGCTTCTCTGTTACACACATAGGTGCCCAGGGTAGTTCTAGTGTCTGCTCCCATCATAACACCATTCTCATATTCACAAGCTATAGTAGTGGTACCACAGGTTACTTCTGTACCAGCCGAGATATCGGGAAGGTTAGGTTCCATGTTTTGTCGAAGAAAGTCGTTTGAAATGCGTGAGAAATAAGATACAGTTTAAATCAGTCAAATACACTGCCAAACACTACTTCCTCAAAAGTTAAAATTCCCTTGAAATTTTATAAAACTGATCAATAACCATCAGTTTAAATCAGTCAAATACACTGCCAAACACTACTTCCTCAAAAGTTAAAATTCCCTTGAAATTTTATAAAACTGATCAATAACCAGACATTCGAGGGAGTTGAAAAAATATTAATACTAATAACAATAAGAGAGATTTTTTTAAACCAAACTTCAATTACAGTTTTCATGCCGGCCACAAGCGCACGTTCCAAAGACAGAAAAGATTTCGCCCATTTTCCAGAGGGATTTTGTCAATAACCATTAGAGCCAGATTTATGACCGTATCATGGTAGTATTCTGTGAGCTCATAGGTCCCTTAGAAGCAATCCCAATTGAAGTGAACAATAAACATTTCTACCTATGGGGCTGAGTCGAGGCAAAAGCCAATAATTACTATCCAGAACTTATTGACCATGAAATTGCTGCTCTCCTTTTCAACTCCCCACACAGCCCCAGCATTCTAATCATGAGCTCAATTTTCTCTCACCAGAATCTACTTTGATTATAATCCCGCACAATACGAGTACATCTCATGGAGATATGGAGAATAGTTTGTGCTTATTAAAGCGTGTATTAGCCTCAGTGTTAATCATGCATTTAACTTGCTCCCAGTACAGGGGCGAGTTGAACAAAAAGGGAATTCTCAGAGGACAAGGCTATGTTGGGTGTGTCAAACCCCTTTATTCAAAACTTCAAATCACATGTATTTCATCAGCAATGCGATGGAGCTTTGTGTCACAACTGCGGATTTTTTTTTTTTTAATCCGCTGGTGATAAAACTGAAACCGTTCATCCGAATATCTCCTGTGAAAATTTCATGTAACAAATAAATTTCCGTATCTGTTTGTGTTTGACCAGTAGTCATTACTAAACCCATAATGACCAATGGATTTATTGAATAAGGATTGTTTTAATCCGCTGGTGATAAAACTGAAACCGTTCATCCGAATATCTCCTGTGAAAATTTCATATAACAAATAAATTTCCGTATCTGTTTGTGTTTGACCAGTAGTCATTACTAAACCCATAATGACCAATGGATTTATTGAATAAGGATTGCTTTTTTTCCAAAGCAAATTTTTATCACCAACCAAACAAATAGATTTATATGATCGTCCAATAGTTACACTACGGTATGCAATGTGCTGAGTTTGAAGAATTTCTTATTTTGTCGATTTTATGTCTATTCGAAAGCGATATTTACGGGGATAATATAAAAGAGGAGGGAGAGAGCCATTTACAGTACATTATTTATTTAATTTTTACTATTTACATAGGTATTTTGCAGCATTATGCTGTATGTGGATGTATCATGATCAGGTGAGGGAATTCCGACGTAGTCACCTCACGTTTTTCCACGAAAAGAAATTCTTGATATCTAAAAACGGAACTAAATTTCGTCGAATATTAAAGCAAATCTAATAACATTTAGCATGGGGGAAAAACAACATAGTTGTGGTTGAAGAGAAAATAAAAATGAAATCAACTTGCTGAGTCAAACAGAAATTAAATTTCCGGAACTAAATTTCGTCGAATATTAAAGCAAATCTAATAACGTTTAGCATGGGGGAAAAACAACATAGTTGTGGTTGAAGAGAAAATAAAAATGAAATCAACTTGCTGAGTCAAACAGAAATTAAATTTCTGCAATGTGCTGAGTTTGAAGAATTTCTTATTTTGTCGATTTTATGTCTATTCGAAAGCGATATTTACGGGGATAATTATAAAAGAGGAGGGAGAGAGCCATTTACAGTACATTATTTATTTAATTTTTACTATTTACATAGGTATTTTGCAGCATTATGCTGTATGTGGATGTATCATGATCAGGTGAGGGAATTCCGACGTAGTCACCTCACGTTTTTCCACGAAAAGAAATTCTTGATATCTAAAAACGGAACTAAATTTCGTCGAATATTAAAGCAAATCTAATAACATTTAGCATGGGGGAAAAACAACATAGTTGTGGTTGAAGAGAAAATAAAAATGAAATCAACTTGCTGAGTCAAACAGAAATTAAATTTCGACTCTTTCTCCTGCTCCCCCCTCCTCCCCCTTTCTACATTCTCCATTTTATTCCTACCAGTCGGATTTGGAAAATATTTTCAGAATTTTTATTATTTTTTTATCGCTCAAGTACAGAACAAATATTTAGTTTTCACATATATACAAATACATATTTATTTTCATCTTTCTCTTCAGTCCCCATGTCTCGAAATGTGAGATGATGAATGTTTCCTAAAGACTCGGAAAATGATAAATTGGGAGACGAAATAAGAAGTGGGACATGGGAAGAAATAGAAGAGGCTGCACTCGAAGCAGACACTGATATGATGTAAAGTTTGCAAAAGAAATGGAGTGCGAAGACAGAGATATCTTGATATGAAGGAGGAGGAGGAAGGAAGACGAAGAAGAAGAAGAAGAAGAAGAAGAAGAAGAAGAAGAAGAAGAAGAAGAAGAGAGAATATAAAAGAGTATGACTGAATTTTATTGGAGGAGGAGGAGGAAGGAAGAAGAAGAAGAAGAAGAAGAAGAAGAAGAAGAAGAAGAAGAAGAAGAAGAAGAAGAAGAAGAAGAAGAAGAGAAGCAGAATATAAAAGAGTATGACTGAATTTTATTTAGAGGAGAGGGTGAGTGAGAGAGAACAGTGTCTGAGAGAAAAGGTAGAGGGATCAGGGCAGGAAGAAAATGGAATAAAAGAGAGAAGTAGAATAGGTCTTATGATGGTATGAGATGAAGATGTACAGAGAGAAGGAAATGCTGTAGGATAGATAGAATAGATGGTTAGGAGGAAGTAAGAAAAGAGGAGGAAGAGATAGATAGAAGATTGAGTAATGAGAACAGCAGAGAAAGTCATGCTTTATTTTCAACAATGTTATCGATATTTAGTTCTTCTTGCCCGGCATGCCTGTAATTCAAGATCAGTTCAACAATATCAATCGCAGCTATAGAAACATGTCAACTAGGTAAGTAAATCATTCAATGATTTATCATTACAGCACAAATAAATTCTTCTTGCCCGGCATGCCTGTAATTCAACATCAGTTCAACAATATCAATCGCAGCTATAGAAACATGTCAACTAGGTAAGTAAATCATTCAATGATTTATCATTACAGCACAAATAAGAAACTAGTGACGTGTTAATTATTGGAAAATATGAGGAGTCGCCCATTAGGACATTTCCTAACAGGTCGGTATATAGAAAGATAAAATTTAAAATAATTTTTCACAAAGTATCGTTTACAATTCACAAAGTATCGTTTCAATGGGTTTCGTCTAAAAGTTGCTTTAAAATGAACATAGGCAAACAGTAGGTATGCACGTATTAATAAATAATGTAGGTATGTATTGTATAAGAACTTAATCTGAAGTGAAAAGACGAGGAGGAGGCCTAATTCACAAAGTATCGTTTCAATGGGTTTCGTCTAAAAGTTGCTTTAAAATGAACATAGGCAAACAGTAGGTATGCACGTATTAATAAATAATGTAGGTATGTATTGTATAAGAACTTAATCTGAAGTGAAAAGACGAGGAGGAGTAGGGGGAGGAAGGAGGCATGAGATTTAAACAAAAGATAATCCAAGGTTTAAAACTTTTACCCTCCCCCACACATATTTCATATTTTGACCCCCTCCACTTTTTCTCTCCTTGTTCCTATTTTTTGCTGCCATCCTAATATCTCGACAGGATAAAAGTTTTCCAAAGTTCCAAGTTACTTACCCAGTAGATACCACTCGCCGTTCGTAATGAAAGTGGTCAGCACCCGAGTGTCCCCATTCCAGGGAAAGAAAGAATCAAGACATAGGATAGAAGAGATAAAATTTCCATTTTCTCCCCTCTTTTTTCATTTCCAAATCCAATTATGAAAATTAGCACAAGCTACTACGCCTATACCGTCGTAATAATGAAATTAAAAATATACTAAAGATACATTAGGATGCGTTTTTATTATTATTAAAAAATCCCTCTGCCACCAGCACCTCACCTGACTGTGCAAATGAAATTAATATAAAGAGATACAGAGGAAGAGGAGACACAGCACAAGAGACCTTGTTTAGACTGCTGACTGCTGGAGTAGAGGAACTTTTCACTTTTCAGTCCTATTTGGGCAGCATAAACATTCTATTCTGTTCAAGGGTGCTTGAGTAGAAAATACTACGCGTGTAGATATTACGAGGAATGTAAGAGAAGAGTTGGAAATAAAAGGAGAAGGAGAATTTCAAGGAGAATCCAATTTTCAAGGAGAATAAAAATGTAGATAGAAAGAAACTGGTTTAATAGGCCGTGGTGTTATGTGGAAAATATTCTCATGAGGCTAAGTTACACGATATGAAGAGACGTAGGAATGTAAGAGAAGAGTTGGAAATGAAAGAATCCAATTTTCAAGGAGAATGTGAGATACCTATCTAAAATCTACATATGTATGTAGATAGAAAGAAACTGGTTTAATAGGCCGTGGTGTTATGTGGAAAATATTCTCATGAGGCTAAGTTACACGATATGAAGAGACGGAAGGAGAATTTCAAGGAGAATCCAATTTTCAAGGAGAATAAAAATGTAGATAGAAACTGGTTTAATAGGCCGTGGTGTTATGTGGAAAATATTCTCATGAGGCTAAGTTACACGATATGAAGAGACGAGATTGTAGAAGGCAGGAAATATGGGATAGGTAAGTTGAAACAAAAGGCTTCAAAACAAGTGCAACGAATGTGAACATTCTTGAAGATGATTAGTAAGAACTAGGTGAAGTATTGAAATGTTTGACGTATTCGCAAGTAGAAAAATGAAAACACACAAGTCTGAGATCTGGATTACACAAAGGTTGTCCTCTCCTTGTCCTGTCACACGGTCGCCAGATGTTGTGGATTGCCCACAGAAATGTATGACGTATTCGCAAGTAGAAAATGAAACACACAAGTCTGAGATATGGATTACACAAAGGACGTTTGTTTATTGTACTTTAATAACACATTTAGGGTGGAAAAACTCGGAAAAGCATACTTTACAACAAATTGGGAAAGCTACAGGTTAAAAAGAAAAAATATTTTCAAAAAGATCCGCACACGATTCGACGGCAACAGGTCGTATTTTGATAATTTTTTCATGGGCGTATTTTTTCGTGTCCGCTGTTGTGGATTGCCCACAGAAATGTATGACGTATTCGCAAGTAGAAAATGAAACACACAAGTCTGAGATATGGATTACACAAAGGACTGGTGAAGTATAAAGGCACAAAGATTGCATCCGAATTAGAAGAGATTACTACACTTCCATTAGATATAGCAGCTCTGAACAGTCTGAAGTCTGAACCATCGGAAGCTAAATGAGTGCTATGATGTACCTACATAAGCTGCTGTCTGCTACACTTCTCAAGTAAACTCTCCAACTAATACTCGTCGATCATACAGATAATTTAATTTTTAGTTCCCGGACTTTCGTCTTGAGTTGGCTCGCCATTCCTTGTCGACATATCCCAAAATATAGGAGCTCCCTGAACCGCCAACTGCACAGTTCTGTCGTGTTAACACACCACTAGCGGGTAAGGCATATACCTGGCCGCCCTTCACTGTGTCCCAACCAGCAATGATTCATAATTCTCAAACCTTTTTGGATTAATTCCAGATAGACCAGAGAGTGAGCGGAAAAAAGGAAAGGTTGTGGGGAAAGAGAATGAACTCAAATATAACAAAAGCCATTAAATGTGGAAACCACATGCAAAATACTTTCTTTTTCTGCAAAATTTGTGAAGTATAAAGGCACAAAGATTGCATCCGAATTAGAAGAGATTACTACACTTCCATTAGATATAGCAGCTCTGATCAGTCTGAAGTCTGAACCATCGGAAGCTAAATGAGTGCTATGATGTACCTACATAATATGTAAGCTGCCGTCTGCTACACTTCTCAAGTAAACTCTCCAACTAATACTCGTCGATCATACAGATAATTTAATTTTTAGTTCCCGGACTTTCGTCTTGATGGATTAATGCGGTGGAAATAATTCCACCAGATCTGCGAAATTAAAGTCATAATTCTCAAACCTTTTTGGATTAATTCCAGATAGACCAGAGAGTGAGCGGAAAAAAGGAAATGTTGTGGGGAAAGAGAATGAACTCAAATATAACAAAAGCCATTAAATGTGGAAACCACATGCAAAATACTTTCTTTTTCTGCAAAATTAGCCAACGAGAGGTTATAATATTATTGCAGAGAATTCCATTTTATAAAATTTTATCAAATGCATTCAACTAGCTTTTAATTTGTACCATAAAGTATGAAAATAGAAATCCATTTCATCTGGTTTTTGCAAAGGAATGTATGTACGTTCATTTAGGATAAAAAGTAGTCTGCATTTTATGAAGCAAAGAAGTTGCTTTATCTATAATGTTATGTTTTCTTTTTTAATGAGAAAGACTAAACTCATTTTTTACCTTTTCATCTTCTATTTTTCAGTGAACGTCGAAAATCAGACCATTTTACCCAATTTTTTTTGAAGAAAAGTGAAAGGTTCACCGTCAGTTATTAATCGAAAAAAAACCCTTTATTTTCAAAGGAAATTGCTTCTTTGCCTATGTCTCGTAGAGCTTTTGACTAGTACGGCATGAATGTCCCGGAATTGAATGAAATAACAGCAAAAGTTCACGAGGGAGGATGGTGAAATGGTGATGTGATTGAAATTTCATGTTTCGGAAGACTCTAATAATACAAAAAGTGGAATGTGACAAGCTGACAAGTACCTACTACTGCTTGAGTTCAATCGATAGGTACGGTCGTTCGGTGAACTGTCAATCGAGGGAGGATGGTGAAATAGTGATGTGATTGAAATTTCATGTTTCGGAAGACTCTAATGATACAAAAAGTGGAATGTGACAAGCTGACAAGTACCTACTACTGCTCGAGTTCAATCGATAGGTACGGTCGTTCGGTGAACTGTCAATTACCTGATTGTCCCCAATGAAAACGACGTCCTTTACCCTCAGTCTAAGGGAGGTCTTATGGGTATCATGCATTTGAACAAACAAACACATACACGTCTCATCTAGAGATGTGTATGTGTTTTCTATTAGCCTTCATTTTATCAGTGGAGGCCGTCTGAGAAAAGTTAGAAATAACTTAGGTATACCGCGTATACCGTAATCAAGTTTTCTACTGTTAACATTT
>NW_007380063.1:0-22814 GCF_000475195.1 Diaphorina citri
AATTGAGTCTTATTCTTGCCCTTTTCTTTCATATATAATAGTCTCTGTTTCTTCCTTTGATTCCATTTTTTCTGTCTGTTTTTTTCGTTTTCAAGAGCAGTCTCTTCAGAATTGGGATCTCGCAATGTCAAAAATCTTTCTTTGTATTCATTTTCTTTGTGGTACATCTCATTGGCTATGTCGGGGGCAAACTTATTTTTGATACGAACCATTTGGTTGTACATTTTTTTCTTTGCCCTCATGCTCTTCAACATATCTGCTTGTTCTTTGCACAACTGTGTTTTAAACCTTTTCACACATTCTACTTCATTGTAAATAGCATGCCTCAAATCTCTGGTAATTGGGCTGATTGTGGGTAGAGAAGAGTAATTGGCCTATCAACAGTTATTTTCAAAGTGTTTTCCTACATTCTAGTTGTCCTACATTATTACATTCCTACTTTTTTTTTAGTTCAGTGAAAAGCACTTTGAACAAAATATAATACAGAAGCTTAATACTAAATATTTTGTCATATCCTGAAATGGTTATACATTATTACATTCCTACTATCCTACATTATTACATTCCTACTATTTGTGCACATACAATATTGTATACTAAAACACAATAAATAAATATTCAAATATTCAATTCAAATACTTGTAGTTCAGTGAAAAGCACTTTGAACAAAATATAATACAGAAGCTTAATACTAAATATTTTGTCATATCCTGAAATGGTTATACAC
The DNA here is from genome assembly GCF_000475195.1 of Diaphorina citri. Classification (NCBI taxonomy): domain Eukaryota; kingdom Metazoa; phylum Arthropoda; class Insecta; order Hemiptera; family Psyllidae; genus Diaphorina; species Diaphorina citri. The sequence continues at coordinate 728 of NW_007380063.1, forward strand.
CGCTGAAAGTTTGAAATTACCTGAAGGTAAGTTAGTGCCTTGACTTGGAGAGAATTGTCTCTTCAAGTGGTTATCTTTTTCCAGTTTTCGTGATAAAAAAAGCGTACATAAAACTATCAGTTGAACATTTGGTCCTCCGGGTTGCGTAAAAAAAAAAAAAAAAAAAGGGAATGAGGTGGAGATATTACTTCGGACATGGTCCTAAAATCTAGGAAATTTTCTTCGTGGTGCCAAATGGAACCGCTAACTGCTAGCTCTTCAGAATCACCGCCCAACAAATAGACAAATCAAATGACTCAGATGCAAATTTGTTGAGTTATAACTGTTATAAGTAAATTTCCCTACAAATAAGAGGTACCTAGGTTACCTAGGTATTATTACCTATGCTCAAGGAGCAAGGAGCTCAAAAAATGATTTTTTTGCAGTTTGCACCCTACTATCACCCGAACCTAAAAATAAATCTCGGTATAACCTAACCTTATACCTAACGCAAAATGACAAAAAATTACCCACATATTTTTTTAAGGCTTTAATGGCAGGATTTTCACACTGTGAGCTCTTCCACCCAACCAACGATCGCCAACAGGATAAACCTGTCGGCGGGATAGAAAAATAGGGGAAAGAAGAGAAGGGAAAAGAGAAGACGAAGGAATAATAATGAAATAGATTATCAAGCTTCAGGATAGAGGTGTTCCGTGACAAGAACTTTGAAGCTTGTGGCACTCAAGGCATTTCTGATTTCAATGGGTATTGAAGGCGTTTCTGATTTCAATGGGTATTGATATCATCGGCGTTCAATATTATTCTTATCTGCATGACTTAGAGTACTTAGACTATTCATGTGCTATACATGTGCCATTGAGTCAAGTTACATAACGTACGTAGTGGATAAAATTTATTGGCATCTCATCACATTTTTTTTAACCTGAGCCAAAGATAGCCCACGTACATAATACATAGGTATAGGTATACAATATCTAGCAAGCTATAGAGCGAACTGCGGCCTTCAGCCCACTTGCTGGTCCTTGACTTGGAGAAGATAAAAACATCTTCAAGTGTCTGAAAAATATTAGTGCGGTCTGACGGACTTTAGTGTCTACTAATTTCGCGGTAAGTGTTGAAATTTCATAACTAAGAAACTTTTTAATAGAAAATTGATAACCATCTTATTGTCATTTAAAATTCATCCCTGCCCGCCAAATGTCCAAAAATAAAACGAAAATTTCAAATAATGATGATCAAAATAGGTACTAACTAATATAATAAAGAAAATGTTTGTATTGGATTTTTGTTGAAGCTATTTGCAAACCATTACCTTTGGAACATACTTAAGTACCTAATACGACCTACGTACTTACTTACAAAGGTACCTACCTACCTACTTTCCTTCTTGACAATGGTCATGCTCTGTTTGATAAAATAAAGATTTGCATGGCTGTTGGGTTGAAAATGATAAAAATGAGATGAATGTCATCTTCGAGTGATTTTCCACCGTCGAATTATACGTATCTGTCTGTGACCAATTCCTGAATAACAATACGACCTACGTACTTACTTACAAAGGTACCTACCTACCTACCTACTTTCCTTCTTGACAATGGTCATGCTCTGTTTGATAAATAAAGATTTGCATGGCTGTTGGGTTGAAAATGATAAAAATGAAATGAATGTCATTTTCGAGTGATTTTCCACCGTCGAATTACGTATCTGTCTGTGACCAATTCCTGAATAACAATAAAATTAATAATGGACTTTTGCATAGAATACAACCGCACAGTCAACCCTTTTTTATGCCTTTTTTTAGGTGGCAGGGTTCTCCCGGTTGGACAGAAGAGCACGCTAAAAACAGAGTGGAGCGGAGAGTTTTTTGCTCTCAGTTCTATGCGGTTTGAAGACTTGCCGCTTCTTTCTATCGTCAAATCGTTTTCCTATACGTGCTCCATGCGCTATGCTCTCCGCCCCAGTGTTTTCAACCTAATAATGAGCTTAAAATTGCATAATTTTCCCGATTATTGACATGTAAATTATTGCAAATTACAGGTACCTAATATGTTTTTACAGGAGTTTTCCCCTATGAGGAATTGATTTCCTATCCTACAAATGTATAGGAAAAGGAAAAACAAAACAAAAAAAATATATATATGGTAAAGGGAATTCCAGTCAACCCATTAAGGGCCTGAGATACATCTATATAAATAAAATTGTAGATTTGTCTGTACATTGCTTAGAATCGTGAAATTTTTAGTTATTCTTACTCCTTATGCATCCAACTAGCCTTATAGCCTTATACAAACAGCTGCCTTAGAGAAGCGGTCCTTCCTTTGTAGATCAAGTTTTTTTTTGTTATGAAAAATAATAATAATAAAAATATGGTAAAGGGAATTCCAGTCAACCCATTAAGGGCCTGAGATACATACTGATTAGAATATGAAGAAAAAAAAAAACTAGCCTTATAGCCTTATACAAACAGCTGCCTTAGAGAAGCGGTCCTTCCTTTGTAGATCAAGTTTTTTTTTGTTATTTTAATCTCCAAGTTCAATGCATTATTAAAGAAGCAGTAATGTTAGAATATTGTTTGTTGACACTTTTTAATAATACATAATAAATGTAATTAACTAATTAAAAATCCTGTAGAGTGAATATGCATGTACGAGTAAGTAGTCTGCTGATCAGGAACAAATTAACAAAAGGTAGGTACAACATAGTAGGCAACATAGTAGGTAACAACATACCAATAAGAATGTGACACAATACATGTACATATACGTAGGTACTTGCTGCTTGATGGCAACTGACACTCGGGCTCTTACTAAGAGCCCGAGTGTCAAGACATTATCAAGCATTCATGAACTCATGACAAAAAAAAAAAAAAAAAAAAAAAAAAAAGGGGGGAAAAACTTTGGAGCGCACAAGGAGAGAATTTTACCGCACATTTTGGGGTTTGGTTTTTTTTGAAAAGCAGGAAATGGAATTTCAACGAGCTAAAAAATGATACAAGACTGCCTTCGTGAAGGTCTCATTTTTGAGGCATAAAAAGATCCACAGATCAACTAGGTATACCAAAAAAGATCATGGGGTCTTGTATTTGTTTTATCCCTTTTTCCTGAAATTATTCTTAAAGGCTTCAGGTTTGATTTAGAGGTTCCCTGTGACAGCCAGTATTGAGTACGCAAACTTTTCACCTACTTTTTCCCCAATATGTATAGAAAAATTGAATACCTATTGATAAACGTGCCAACGGTATACAATGCAGTAAAATTAGCTACAGTGCACATGAACAGAACGTCTACACGTGGGGTAAGTAAGTTTCTGTAAGGAGAGTGAGGTATTGGAATAAGAAGATGAAAAAAAAAGAGTTTTCAAAAATAATATATAGATATATATTTAATAATATATTTAAAAAAAAGAAGAAAAAAAGTTGAAACTGGAAGGGGAAGACGTTTCTCCTTGAACAATAACTAATTAGCACGAGGAAGGGAATATGCATCGGGAAGCGAAAGGAAAGAAGGAGAGAAAACAGGAGAAATAGCAGCAACAGCGAGTGTGTTTGCTATCAAAGAAATCGATGGAGGTCTTTGCAAGAGTTAATGAGAAAAAAAAGGAACGAAAAAAAGAGAAGTTTTTTTTTTTTTTTTTTTTTTTTTTTATTTTATAAACGGGGGGTTTTAAAAAGGGGGGGGGAGAAATGATCAATTTTTGATCGCTGAAATCTCCATAAGAAATACACAGAGTGCAGAGACTGCGGGATAGAAAACTTTTCCTCGCTCGCCTAATATTTGAGTTTCGTTTATGTTTTTAGTTTGATAACTACAAGTTCGGCCATGCCTTTTCCACAAGTTTGGCCATGCCTCGGGATGAACTAGCGGGATTCCGGAGCGAAGCGACGGAATTCAGCTAGTAAGGTATAAAAGTTACTGCTATAAAATGTATGGAATCATTCCTCTGTACGGTAAAAACTTTTGCCATCACACTTCCGTTTTATCTTGCCTGATTCAATTTCGAGGGGGGAAAATAGAAAACAAGGGATATAATATGTTGTGTGTTTACCCCCACGCTTGTGAAGTGTGGGAAAATTCTTTTCCTCCGTGTATAAAAGTTACTGCTATAAAATGTATGGAATCATTCCTCCGTACGGTAAAAACTTTTGCCATCACACTTCCGTTTTATCTTGCCTGATTCAATTTGGAGGGGGGAAAATAGAAAACAAGGGATATAATATGTTGTGTGTTTACCCCCACGCTTGTGAAGTGTGGGAAAATTCTTTTCCTCCGTGATGTTAGAAGAAAATCCGACATCACATTATCTCCCCAGCGCCAGTTTTTCACACATTTTCCTGATGTACTTGACACGATGATGTTGACTTTTATTTTCTTTTTTCTTGTTATCAAACACTTAGGTATCTTACATTGCCTCGTCCTAACGGGGAATACTTACCTCCTTTTCTGTAGGAGGAGGTGGAGGAGCAGGAGGGAGAGACATGGGTAAACATTGGGATTTGTAAGAGTAAGACGACGTATGGATCTAATGAGGACAAGCTAAAGCTCTTGGGATGTACAAAATACACGGGTGAGTTATCAGAGTAATGATTTTTTTTTTTTTTTTTTTTTTTTTTTGGGGGGGGGTATGAAATAATGAAAGCTGGAAGTGTAAAGTTACAATACTTAACCTTAATAACTCACCTATACATGTATACTATGGGCCGGGGCCAAATCAGGGTCTAAATTCAATTAAACTTGGTTTAAGTTTTTCTTGGATTAGGCAATATATGATTGGTCGATTTCAAAATTTTCAGCCAATGAGGTTGCCTAATCCTTAAACTTAACCGAATTTAAACTCTCATGGTGGGCCCCAACCATAAGAGATTTTTCCCTTGGTAAATCAGACAGAAAAGTAGGTATCTAGCTTATTAGATAAATACCTTTTAGTATCTATATAAAAAAAGTAAAAACTGTGTTTCTTCTTCTTTTTCTTTTATGGTGTAAAAGGGAAAAAACTTGATAGGGAAGTTTAACGTTTCCTGAGTTATCTTGGATGGACTTATTTGTAACCAGTCTTCACTGTGAGGTTTTAGCGATGAATCCAAGACTTTAAACTTAACCGAATTTAAACTCTCACCGTGGGCCCCAGCCATAAGAGATTTTTCCCTTGGTAAATCAGACATAAAAGTAGGTATCTAGCTTATTAGATAAATACCTTTTAGTAGGTACGAGTATATAAAAAAAAAGTAAAAACTGTGTTTCTTCTTCTTTTTCTTTTATGGTGTAAGACGAAAAAAACTTGATAGGGAAGTTTAACGTTTCCTGAGTTATCTTGGATGGACTTATTTGTAACCAGTCTTCACTGTGAGGTTTTAGCGATCTGTTGTTCTAAAGACAGATCGATTGGCCTATCAACAGTTATTTTCAAAGTGTTTTCCTACATTCTAGTTGTCCTACATTATTACATTCCTACTATACTTACATTATTACATCCTGTTCTTACTCAAGTCGACAATTAAACCTGCCAATTTCCCACCTGGTAAGTTTTTACTTTCTATTACTAATGTATAGCGAAGCTATACTCGTAATGAGAAAGTATTGCAATCGGTCCATTTTTTTTTTAAACTTGAGGAACAGTCCTTAAACTTGTTCAAGCACTTTAAAAAAGTCCTTCAACCGCTAAAGCTGCCCGGATAACAACCACACACAACGTTGCTTAACTTCAGTGATTCGTGAAATGCTACATACTATAACTTCACAATAACTTGGCCCAAACGCCGCGCCAACTTAGAAGTCGACCGCGCTAACAAATACATAAGCTAGCCACTCACTGTCCAGTAGACTTGACAGGCGGACCTGATCAGATATACCAATTCAATTCATTTAATTTTCAATTCAATTCAATACCTGTCAGGTTCACCTGATAGTGAGTGGCTGGCCATACTATGATCGATAGATGGTGGGGATAGCGGAACTTTTCCTCATTCTGGCACAGGGCTAATACACCGTTGCCATTCGCTTTCTGTCAAATGCTATAGGCAGAAGGATATAGAAATTTAGGGTCTTGCCCTCTAGAAAAAGGTCTGACAAAAAGAAAAAAAAAAAACTGTTTTTATTTCATCAGATCGGCAGCTCACCTGCCTTTATTATAAAATTTACCGCCTCCTCTCTAGGACCTGCCTGGTTGCCCATAGTCGGTACTCTCCCTCTCATCAAGAAGCTTTGCGCCAAATATGGGAGCCAGCACGTTGCTCTAGACAAACTTCGACACAGCTACAACCCGGATATTATCAGTCTCAAATTCGGATCCGAGAAGTTCATCGTAGTGTTTTCGCAAGACCTAATCAAGGATATGTTCACCCTAAAGGCACTGCAGGGGCGCCCTGACAACTTCTTCATCAAAATGAGAACCAATGGCAAGAGAGCGGGTAAGTTACTACTTATCCTATAGGAAGGAAAATAATTTAATTGGGTAAAATTTTCGATGGTCAGTTTTTAGTGACAAAAACACGTTTTGTGGTCCCTAAAGCCAATCCAACGTTTCATCCTTTGATCCGTATATGCTATGTCTGTAAACAAAATATCTCAAGAACGGTAAGAGGTAGTTTAACGATAGATTCATGTATTGATATTATATTTGAACGAACGAACTGATTTCCAATTTTGGCACCTTGCGAACAGCGCACATTAAGATTTTTTAGTGAAAAAAAAAAAAAAAAACACGTTTTGTGGTCCCTAAAGCCTAAATCCAACGTTTCATCCTTTGATCCGTATAGTGCTATGTGTCTGTCTCTAAACAAAATATCTCAAGAACGGTAAGAGCTAGTTTAACGGTAGATTCATGTATTGATATTATATTTGAACGAACGAACTGATTTCCAATTTTGGCACCTTGCGAACAGCGCACATTATTCCTCAAGGTGTGTCCACACATAGTCGACGGCCGTCGATCGATGTGAATGGACGTCGATCCACTATGTGTGGACACACCTAGCACAAGGCAACAACATTTTCATTTTCACTTATACATTTTCATAATAAAGCAGGTATCCTTGGGCCGGGACCAAACGACTCCTAACTGAAATTTGCAAGTTCTAAAAAAAAAAAAAAAAAAAAAAGAATCCCTCAATACTACACCAACAAAGAAAAGGAAAAACTTTTTTTTTACTTTGTCCCAATACATAGTAGTATACAACAAAGTGTGCTACTTATTGTGGAAAGTATTGTTTATTTGTAATATTAATTTTAAATTATCACAGAACTATAATATTTCTTAAAGGCAATTTTACTTGAGATTGGAGCAGTGTGGCAACATTATTTACAAAATGGTAAGTAAGATACTTACCAATGTGAAAAAAGAAGCTTTGATGCAAAGATATTTCATGAATTTGTTAACATTGTTGGTTAACTGGGATTCGACATCATCTATGTAAATTTGGACTCTTTTCTTTTCATCCGCTAAATATTTCACACTTTGATCATATTTTGTTCCTTTCATGGATTAATAGAGGAAAAATCAAGAAGACTCTTGTATGGTTGAAATTTGGCAGGTTTTTTAGGAGTTGACTCCACAGGTTTGTGATTAAAAAATCCTTCATCCACCTTATTTGATCTGGGAGTTAAAATTTCACTTTTATTGGGTGGAGTTGGTTTACTAGTCTTAGGTGTTAGAGGGCTTGGTTTTATTGCTTTGTTTTGACAAACTGGTGTTGTTTTACTGGGAGTAAGCAAACTTTTGTTTGTACTTTCAAGTAAGGTGAGTTCACAAGATGAAATATCATCATTGACAGTAGGTTCCACATCTTCAGTTATTTCAGTAATATTTGTCATCATTTCATCTACTTCTTTGTTGCTAATTCTTTTTCTCATTTTCTTTTCTAAACTCTTACTTTTCTTGTTCTCCCTCCTAAGTCTATTCATCTTAGTCTTGATTTCTTTTGGTGTAGCATGAAATATCATCATTGACAGAAGGTTCCACATCTTCAGTTATTTCAGTAATATTTGTCATCATTTCATCTACTTCTTTGTTGCTAATACTTTTTCTCATTTTCTTTTCTAAACTCTTACTTTTCTTGTTCTCCCTCCTAAGTCTATTCATCTTAGTCTTGATTTCTTTTGGTGTAGGCTGAGGAATATGGCTCAAGGAATGTCTTGGTGCAAGATATTCTTTCCTGTAACGAAATTCCTGATAGTACAGCTCGTTAGCTACTTGAGGTGCAAATTTATTCTGAAGTAATTCCAAGCCTCTAAGATTACATTTCAATTGTCTCAGCTTACTAAGGGCTACTTCTTGCTTACCACTGGATCTGATATCAAATAATAATCCTGTTTGACTTGGATCATAGATGGCATTTCTTACTTTAATATCCATTGGCTCATAAGTGCAAAGATTGTCTGTGAAATGAATTTTTCTGATGTGTTTTGAAACAAAGTTTTCTTCATGCTTTTTCAACATTGCTTCAAAATTACTGGCAACAGAAGATTTGGAATTATTTAAAGCTTCTCTCCATTTTGATGCAAGATAACTGAGTTGCTTTTTTGCATGTGCTATACCTCTCTGTAATGGCCCCACTACAAATAAATGATCTTTAGACATACTGTTCTGTGTATAAATCAAACTTTTTTTCACATCAGGTAACAAAGTTATCTTATTAAATGATGTATATGTCTCCCGTGTTGAATCATCTAAAAACTTTTGGGAATGTAAAGTTTTTGAAGCTAATATTACATTGTTTATATTGATACCAGACTCAGCTGATGTTTGGAACACAGGAGTAGTAGAATAAACAGGAGTTTTATTTACCAGTGTATTTGGTTTCTTAGGTTGAATATTAATGATGGGACTCAGGGTTGGTAATGGTGTTGGTGTTTGAATCTCCTCTATTTCATCATCTTCAATGTCATCCTCAATACATATAATAGCATCCTCCAAGTCACTAGCATGCTTCTGATTCCCTGCTACATAACCTTTAGACACTTCATCCAGAACTTTGTTCCACAACTTTGAGCACTCTCTTTGTTGGGTTAGGATTTTATTTTGTATCTGAACAGCTTGAACATTGACCAAACAACTTGCTATCCGAGTACTGCAAGACTTACAGGAATTAATGTCATGTTTGTCTTCAACTTTGAGGTCTTTTGTGAACTTCAATTTACTTTTACCATTTTCTGGCATGAATATAAGATGTTGCTTGTTGAAAGGTGCCATCTTGGAACAGTTTTCAACGATTTTATTCAGACAGTAATCTGAAATCAAGAAAAATAAACAGCATTATTACTTACTTACCATTGAAATATAATGTTATATTTAAGTAAGAAGCCATGAAAAAGAAGGCTTTTTTTAAACCTAACCCAATGATAACACTGTGGTCACTGCTCATTTGTGAAAGCTCCTTTTAGTAGCAATTTTTCATTGTTGTGGCTTTTGATCTAGTACCTATCAACCGATTTTCCATTAGAACACTGGCAAACCATCTAATTTTGACTACTGGCTTGTATGGAAAACAAATACCTAAGTACTATGTACTTCACTTTTTGTCTCAACTGATTTTGACCAAACAAACAACCAACAAGGAAAGTCTTTTCTTTTTTGCACCTTTGGGCTTTTCTATTGAGGTCTACACCAAACTACCCTCATGAGAGCCTAATTAGCTTGGTTGATGGTGTGTCTACCATGAAAACACTAGGCCACAGGTTTAGGGTGTGTTTATGTACAGGGCTGAGATGAGCTCGGACGAGGTGAGATAGGATATTGTTTCTACAGTTTTGCATTGGAGTGGTAAGTTTTCTGGCATGAATATAAGATGTTGCTTGTTGAAAGGTGCCATCTTTGAACAGTTTTCAACAATCTTATTCAAACAATAATCTGAAATCAAGAAAAAAAAAAGTAATAAACAGCATTATTACTTACCATTGAAATATAATATATTTAAGTAAGAAGCCATGAAAAAGAAGGCTTTTTTAAACCTAACCCTATGATAACACTTTGGTCACTGCTCATTTGTGAAAGCTCCTTTTAGTAGCAATTTTTCATTGTTGTGGCTTTTGATCTAGTACCTATCAACCGAATTTCCATTAGAACACTGGCAAACCATCTAATTTTGACTACTGGCTTGTGTGGAAAACAAATACCTACTATGTAAGTACTTCACTTTTTGTCTCAACTGATTTTGACCAAACAAACAACAAGGAAAGTCTTTTCTTTTTTGCACCTTTGGGCTTTTCTATTGAGGTCTACACCAAACTACCCTCATGAGAGCCTAATTAGCTTGGTTGATGGTGTGTCTACCATGAAAACACTAGGCCACAGGTTTAAGGCTGTGGTTATGTACCGGGTTGAGATAGGCCATTCCTGTCCTTTCTTGGCGGATGGAAAATGATGTGGTAACTTAACATAGCCTTCATGAGCATGTAAAGTTGGTGGAAAATTTGATTTTTTTTTCTTTTTTTTTATCTGCAACTTGTACAATCTGAATTAATTTTTTACTTTTTATCTCGAGTTTGTATGTTTATAGTATACCTATTTTTCATTTATATTAGATATTACAAACAAGCAAATTACAAAGTAAACAAAATTAAACATAAATTTTAAACATGGCCACCGGGACAGAGGGTTAGAAAAAATACCCAACACTCCCACGCTATCCTTGGTTAAGATACCACTCCAATGCAAAACTGTAGAAACAATATCCTATCTCACCTTGTCCAAGCTCATCTCAACCCGGTACATAACCACAGCCTAATTCTCGCCCAGAGCAGATTTTATCCTGAATGGATAATGTTCATTCTAGGAATAGCTAGCTTTCTTCTATCCTTTCTTCTCTCTTAAATTTTGGGACGATAAAACCTTAGCAGTTAAAGTTCCCATCAAATCCCTTAAAAAAGTATGCATGAACTGATCAACTGATGTAGGTCGGTATGCCATGGAAAGTTGGAAACTAGGTAAGTCACATGGACTGAAGTTCTTGGTAGGTACTTACCTCAAATGGACTTAGAGAGAGGAATCTTAAAATCTGATTGATTAAATAGGTATAAGGAGGTATTTTTATTTCATTCTTATAAGGAGAATAAATAATATAAAATTATTTACTGTACAATGTACATATTCTTATTACCCATATATATTTTTTCAAGATGTATTTTCAATTTTTATGGCATTGGTATGTGAGGGGAAAATCAAGCTAAGCAATGATGACTTTAATAATCCTCAAAAGAATTTTAAAATCTGATTGATTAAATATAAGGAGGTATTTTTATTTCATTATTATAAGGAGAATAAATAATATAAAATTATTTACTGTACAGTGTACATATTCTTATTACCCATATATATTTTTTTCAAGATGTATTTTCAATTTTTATGGCATTGGTATGTGAGGGGAAAATCAAGCTAAGCAATGATGACTTTAATAATCCTCAAAATTTCTTTGGGTTTCTTTGGGTGCTGTCCACCGGTATTTTGAAGAACCCTTACTATCAGCAGGTTGCTCCTGATAATTTGGATATTGAGCTCCTGAGGAATTATAGTAATCATAACCATGTTGATACCCATAGTATGATGATGCTTGGTTATAATATTGATAACCACTCTGAGGATAGTTCCATTGATTGTAAGAGTAATTGCCTTGCTGATAATAGTCAGACCCTGGGTTATAATCATAAGGCTTTCTAAAGGGGCGGTTTCTATTATTTCTATGAACCAATTGAGTCTTATTCTTGCCCTTTTCTTTCATATATAATAGTCTCTGTTTCTTCCTTTGATTCCATTTTTTCTGTCTGGTTTTTTCGTTTTCAAGAGCAGTCTCTTCAGAATTGGGATCTCGCAATGTCAAAAATCTTTCTTTGTATTCAATTTCTTTGTGGTACATCTCATTGGCTATGTCGGGGGCAAACTTATTTTTGATACGAACCATTTGGTTGTACATTTTCTTCTTTGCCCTCATGCTCTTCAACATATCTGCTTGTTCTTTGCACAACTGTGTTTTAAACATTTTCACACATTCTACTTCATTGTAAATAGCATGCCTCAAATCTCTGGTAATTGGGCTGATTGTGGGTAGAGAAGAGTCATACTCAACTTTATTAATGAATTCATTGACAAAGTAATCTTCCTTCTCCTTGAGCTTTCTTTCAGCAGCTTCTATCTGATCCTTGCTATCTTTTTTGATGGCAAGATCCAAGTTTTGCCTTAGTTTTGACAGTTTCTGTTTGGTCACAACAACACCATTATTGGTTGTATTTACCCAGAATATGTGATCATGTGTACATGGTTCATTGGAATACATCAAATGTTGCTTGATAGCAGGAGTCAGCTCATCATGCCATGGTTTTGGAATTGGTTTATTAGTTGTAGTTGCCTCTGCTTCAAGTTTGGCCTTTTCTTTTTCTTGCAGTTCAATTTCGCTAATCAAGGATGTGTTCACTCTAAAGGCCCTGCAGGGGCGCCCTGACAACTTCTTCATCAAAATGAGAACCAATGGCAAGAGAGCGGGTAAGTTACTACTTACTTATCCTATAGGAAGGAAAATAATTTAATTAGGTAAAATTTTTGATGGTCAGTTTTTAGATTTTTTAGTGAAAAAAAAAAAAAAAACACACACGTTTTGTGGTCCCTAAAGCCTAAATCCAACGTTTCATCCTTTGATCCGTATGTGCTATGTGTCTGTCTGTAAACAAAATATCTCAAAAACGGTAAGAGCTAGTTTAACAATAGATTCATGTATTGATATTATAAGTAACGAACGAACTGATTTCCAATTTTGGCACCTTGCGAACAGCGCACATTATTCCTCAAGTTGTGTCCACACATAGTCGACAGCCGTCGATCGATGTGAATGGACGTCGATCCACTATGTGTGGACACACCTAGCACAAGGCAACAACATTTTCATTTTCACTTATACATGTTCAATTTCCATTTCTTCCTGAGTTTTCTCAGTCACAAAGCGTTCAGCATATTCTCTTTCCTTGTTATGAAGCAAATTTAACATATAAGAAGCATACTTGTTTTCTGCAAAATTGAGAATATTACAATGTTTACGTAACCTTTTCAGACGGACACGCATCCCAATTTGCTCTGCACATGCCTTTGTTTTGTACTTTTCTACTTCATTTTTTGTTCTCCTATGTATAAAATCTCGTAAATCTTCTGGGAGGGGGTCAACTGTTGGTAAATTGTTGTCCACTTTAATTTTCTTGATATGCATCTTTTTGAACATTCTTTCACTTTCTGCAATTTTTTTAATAAGAGGTCCATTGTTGAATATTCCTTGAGATCTATTTTTTTCCAGTTGATTTTTGAAGTGAAGAAGTCTCTTTTTGAAGTTTATGACATTTGCAGCTTGTGCGTGAGTCCAGAATATATGGTCATCAGAGTGTGTAGCATCAGTATACATGAGTTTATTTTTAACTTCTTCAGTGAATTGAGGACCTGACTGGGTACCAGTTTCATTTTCATCTTCTGTGATTGCATCTTCTGAATCACCAGGATAGGGTTGGTCACTTGGATCTTCTTTCATATCCATGGATGTTTCATCTTGGCCTAAGCCATCTGTCTTTTCATTGTTTTCATCATTTATGTCCATGGGTGTTTCATTATGTTTCAAGTCCTCTTCCATTTTTATTGCTTGGTTCACATTTGAACTAACCTCACCATTACCAATCTCCTCATTCGAAGACATCTTCTTCTCAATGATGTTCCCTGTTTAGATGAATAACCTGTAACAAGAATAATTAAAAGTGAGTGATTCCATGCTTTACTTACATGGGGTGACCAGATTTCTTTCTTTCTTCACGGCATTTTGCCTCAGAATGTAGGTATTCATTACAGATTTTGTTACACACAAGTTTTGGAATTGGTTTCAGATTCACTGCATGTAGGGTTCAGTTTCAGGGGTACATCCCCACCTTCTACCTCACACTATGATTTGCTCAGGTTATATAGAACCACCTATTCAACTAGCCATCTTACATCAAACACTTGGTAACTATGTGAAAGGCGGAATCAACAGTGTAGGGATTACAACACTAACAAGTTTGTAACGTATATAAAAGGTCTGTTTTTCATTCCTACGCCGCATCGATGCGGCATTCACTCTGCGTCAGGAGTGGGGGTAAAAAGTGGAAATTCAACAAACATGACGACATCTAGTGGAGAAATTACGAAACATTTTTTTCGCAAATTTATTCTGAAGTAATTCCAAGCCTCTAAGATTACATTTCAATTGTCTCAGCTTACTAAGGGCTACTTCTTGCTTACCACTGGATCTGATATCAAATAATAATCCTGTTTGACTTGGATCATAGATGGCATTTCTTACTTTAATATCCATTGGCTCATAAGTGCAAAGATTGTCTGTGAAATGAATTTTTCTGATGTGTTTTGAAACAAAGTTTTCTTCATGCTTTTTCAACATTGCTTCAAAATTACTGGCAACAGAAGATTTGGAATTATTTAAAGCTTCTCTCCATTTTGATGCAAGATAACTGAGTTTGTTCCCTGTTTAGATGAATAACCTGTAACAAGAATAATTAAAAGTGAGTGATTCCATGCTTTACTTACATGGGGTAACCAGATTTCTTTCTTTCTTCATGGCATTTTGTCTCAGAATGTAGGTATTCATTACAGATTTTGTTACACATAAGTTTTGGAATTGGTTTCAGATTCATTGTATGTAGGGTTCAGTTTCACGGGTATATCCCTACCTTCTACCTCACACTATGATTGTGTTTCTGCCTTTCTGCTCAGGTTATATAGAACCACCTATTCAACTAGCCATCTTACATCAAACACTTGGTAACTATGTGAAAGCCAGAATCAACAGTGTAGGGATTACAACACTAACAAGTTTGTAAAGTATATAAATTTACCGTTTCTACACTTTTCCCTGTAGTCCTTTCACTTGAGTCAACTAAACTCCGTGCTGAATATCCTATGCCTCAGCTTGAATAAGCAGAACACTCACCGATAAGGAGTAGATGAGATTCCTCAGACTTTAGGATATTGTCAGAGATTTGAAGCGTGCGATTTATTTCCCAGGACAGTCTAGGAGAGTTCCAACAGTAATTTCCTTTCCATTTAGAAGAAAAATCAATCAAGAACTTGAATTATTATCAGTGATAGTATTGAAAAATTATTATTTTTTAAAAGATAAGAAATAAAAGAAAATTTTCACAAAATTAAAATTTGATTTTTATCAAAAAATTTAAAATATGGTGCGGACTGCAGACTGCCGGTCCCGGTCGCAACTTGCAACGCAAGGTCGCAATCCAATATGACGTGTACTCATACTACACCACTGGTTGTTACGACCGTATTGCATAATCATATGCGGGTATTTATTTCAAGGCGCTTTTTACGACCACGTAACTACACTGAATAAATTTCGCGTGACAGCCAGCCTAGTTAGCTTGTTGGTAGTGCGTCTGCCTTGTAAGCGCTAGGCCGCGTGTTCGATTCCCGCCCGGAGCGGATTTTATCCTGATGGGATAATGTTCGTTCTCGGAACGGCTGGCTTTCTCCTATCCTGTCTTCCTTCTCTCTTCGATTTCGGGACGATAAGACCATAGCAGTTAAAGTTCCCTCTGTCAAACCTCTTTAAAAAAAAAAAAAAGATAAAAAAAAACTAAAAAATCCCTAGCAAACCGTTAAAAAAAAAAAAAAAAAAAATCGCGTGTTTTATTGCAGATTTGGCCATCCAACAAAAAACTTGAAAATAAACAACACCCCTAAAACTTTTTTGAGTAGCAGTAGGTACCTGATTTTATGGATTTTAGAGTTTTTTTATATCTATTGTTTACTTTATGTAAAAATACAGATCAAAAATATAAAGTAATAGGTGGCACGGTTGGTCCAGTGGTAACGCGCTTGCTTGCCATGCAGAAGGTCCCGGGTTCGAATCCCACCATCGACAAAAATTTGTACTCGCTTACAAGGCAGAGATGGAAACTCAGGATTTCACTAATTTTATTTTCATTACTTATTTGATTCCAGGAGTGACCATGACGGACGGGCCCCTGTGGTACGAACACCGTCAGTTTCTCATCAAGCATCTCCGTTAAGTTACCACTCCAATGCAAAACTGTAGAAACAATAATTATCCTCTCTCACCTTGTCCAAGCTCATCTCAACCTGGTACATAACCACAGCCTAATTCTCGCCCAGATTTAATCCTGAATTGATAGGTACCTAATGATCATTCTAGGAATAGCTAGCTTTCTTCTATCCTTTCTTCTCTCTTCAATTTTGGGACGATAAAACCTTAGCAGTTAAAGTTCCCATCAAATCCCTTAAAAAAGTATGCATGAACTGTGTGATCAGGTCGGTATGCCATGGAAAGTTGGAAACTAGGTAAGTCACATGGACTGAAGTTCTTGGTAGGTACTTACCTCAAATGGACTGTAGAGAGACCCTGAACTTGTGCACCAGAATCAAGAATCTACAGAGAATAAATTGACAAGCAGGTATTTAATTAATGAACTATCAAATATTAAAATTAATTTATTTTAATACCTAATTAAATGATAAAAGATAAAAAATAATCAAACACGGTCATTTGTATTTTGAAAAACACAAAACACCTGTTTAATGTTTAAATTTGAAGGTCACACATGAGGTACAACTCGCGAGTTCCCTTCTTTTCACACGATGCTTGATTTTTAATTGTCGCTCGAGAAACAAAAGCGCTTATAGGTAGGTAGGTACCATTTTGATAGACATTCTCCAAGGTACGATCATTGATGGGATTCATCAACCTATTTTTTTTTTAGCAAATGGCATATGCCATTTTCTCAATTTAACTGGGTTAGCCAGAGGTGAAAAATCTTCAATCTCATCAAGAATTGAACATGAGACTTTGGGCGTCCAAATCTAGTATAATACCCCCTACACTCCCTACAGCTTGGAAGTTTCTTTAGGTAGGTAGTAGGTACCTACATAATTTTAAATTAATCTTACCCTTAAAAAAAAAAAAAATGAAGCTCAGCAACATCCTCGATCTAATGAGGCGGAGGGCGAGAGCATTCCAAATTACCGGCGGTCCACTCGGATTCTTCCCATGGTTGCGGTTCATAGCGCCCGATCTGGTTGGGTATACGGGAAGCTCAGCAACATCCTCGGTCTAATGAGCTTGAGGGCGAGAGCATTCCAAATTACCGGCGGTCCACTCGGATTCTTCCCATGGTTGCGGTTCATAGCGCCCGATCTGGTTGGGTATACGCTGCTCAAGTCCTTGAGTGACCAGCTGTACTCATTGGTGAATGTGAGTAACCAATAGTTCATTTTATTTAATTTTGATACAATTTAGCAAGAAGGCCCTTTGCAGAAGAAAAAACTATCTGAAGGTGTTTGAGGAAATTGTTTCTTTTCAAGAAATGCATGATGGTTTAGTTTCATCCACTCATTAAACATTGAACTGCCAGCCTAGTTAGCTTGGTTGGTAGTGCGTCTACCTTGTAAGCGCTAGGCCGCGGGTTCGATTCCCGCCCGGGGCGGATTTTATCCTGAGTGACCAGCTGTACTCATTGGTGAATGTGAGTAACCAATAGTTCATTTTATTTAATTTTGATACAATTTAGCAACAAGGCCCTTTGCAGAAGAAAAAACTATCCAAAGGTGTTTGAGGAAATTGTTTCTTTTCAAGAAATGCATGATGGTCTAATTTCATCCACTCATTAAACATTGAACCTATTTCCCATCGAGTTTTCCGTGAATATTGAGCCGATTTTCCCTAAAAATTAAATCCTTTCACCCTATTTCCAGGAAACCATCATGGATCACAAGGAGAGACTGAAGCACATTGGACCAGGTGACGATAGTACGCCGAGAGATTTCATTGATGCTTTCCTCTTGGAAATGGAACGAGGCAATGAAACCTACACCGGTAAGTCTACAGACTTCTTTAAACCTATGTATGTACTTAGTTATCCTTAGTTATAAAAAGTACCTGATCAAGTAAATAAAGTTATCATACAAACTTTCACGAATTTTTAATAGCTGTTGTGATTACTGAAAACTGTGTATGTAGGCCAGCCACTCACTATCAGGTACCTACACCTGATCAGGTCCGCTTGTCAGGTCTACCTGATGAGCACACACACTATCAGGTACGGCTGAAAAGGTCCGCCTGTCAGGTCGACCTGATAGTGAGTGGCTGGCCTTATATTGCTTAAACCGAACCGATGCTTAAACCGAACCGCTCTTTAGGGCTGTTTGGCCCTACACCTCAGCCTCGGAATCTCAGGTTCGTACCCTATTCATTGTGATTCGTAGAAGCTTAACCCGTCCTTGAGGGCTGTTTGCACTTACACCTAAGGCTCGGAATCTCGGGTTCGTACCCTATTCTCTGTGTACGTACGATCGTACCCTATTCATAAAATAACCTCGATCTCTTTTACCATTACAGATGATCAGCTGTTGGCCATTTGTCTGGACATGTTCATAGCGGGTTCCGAGACCACGAGTAACACCTGATGAGCTCACACACTATCAGGTACGACTGAAAAGGTCCGCCGGTCAGGTCGACCTGATAGTGAGTGGCTGGCCTTATATTCTTAGATGCTTAAACCGAACCGCTCTTTAGGGCTGTTTGCCCCTACACCTTAACCTCGGAATCTCAGGTTCGTACCCTATTCATTGTGATTCTTAGAAGCTTAACCCGTCCTTGAGGGCTGTTCGCCCTTACATTTAAGGCTCGGAATCTCGGGTTCGTACCCTATTCTCTGTGCACGTACGATCGTATCCTATTCATAAAACAACCTCGATCTCTTTTACCATTACAGATGATCAGCTGTTGGCCATTTGTCTGGACATGTTCATAGCGGGTTCCGAGACCACGAGTAACACTCTGGACTTCGCGTTCCTCAACATGGTTCTACATCCAGACGTTCAGACCCGGGTTCAAGAACAGATCGACTCCGTTCTGGGACCAGATGAGAAACCAACATACGCCTTGAAGACCAAGTGAGTAGATTGACAAGTGAGTAAGTGAGTGAGACCAAGTGAGTAGATTGACAAGTGAGTAAGTGAGTGAGCGTTCCCTGTTTAGATGAATAACCTGTAACAAGAATAATTCAAAGTGAGTGATTCCATGCTTTACTTACATGGGGTGACCAGATTTCTTTCTTCACGGCATTTTGTCTCAGAATGTAGGTATTCATTACAGATTTAATTACACACAAGTTTTGGAATTGGTTTCAGATTCATTGTATGTAGGGTTCAGTTTCAGGGGTACATCCCTGCACCTTCTACCTCACACTATGATTGCGATTCTGCTCAGGTTATATTGAACCACCTATTCAACTAGCCATCTTAATTACATCAAACACTTGGTAACTTTGTGAAAGCCTGAATCAACAGTGTAGGGATTACAACACTAACAAGTTTGTAACGTATATAAATTTACCGTTTCTACACTTTTCCCTGTAGTCCTTTCACTTGAGTTAACTAAACTCCGTGCTGAATATCCTATGCCTCAGCTTGAATAAGCAGAACACTCACCGATAAGGAGTAGATGAGATTCCTCAGACTTTCTTGATGGAAGACTCAGTAACTTTGTGAAGTTCCATACGAATTGTGAAATGAAATAACTGGATTCGAAGGTACTTTTTGCGTTACCATATAGTCACACGGGACCAATATGGGTTAACCCATCTATTAGGGCTGTTTGCCCCTACATCTAAAGTGAGTAACTTGAGTCCCGGATTGAGTTTGAGGAATCTGGGTTCTCATACCGAATTTCAAAATTTTGAGCCCCGGAGGGTAACCCTAATATATTACTTATTTGACTTTTTGGACATGGTTTTATGTAGCCCCCCCCCTTATGGTTTTCCCCCTGAATAGAAAATTGATTTTTTCTTCTTTTGGGACCACCTTGTGGACCGCTTGAAACCTTCTCGCAGATCACCAGTGGTCCGCAGACCACAGTTTGGCAATCCCTGATTTAAATCC
Source organism: Diaphorina citri (assembly GCF_000475195.1). Lineage (NCBI taxonomy): Eukaryota > Metazoa > Arthropoda > Insecta > Hemiptera > Psyllidae > Diaphorina > Diaphorina citri. The sequence goes on from NW_007380063.1 coordinate 20,651, forward strand.
TCTTTCTCTCTTTGACCCTCCAGTTCATTTTCTCTTTCTCTTTTTCTCTTGAGCTAACTGATATGTGATTCCACTATAACTCTAATATTGTCCGTTCTTTCAGACTGCCATTAGTGGAAGCCGTCTTGCTTGAATGTCAACGCATGTACAATGTCATACCCCTTTCAGGCGCGCATCGAGCGACAGAAGATACCAAACTAGGAGGCTACAACATACCCAAGGTAAGTCGTCCTTGACAGTAAAATCCTGCCTTGACTTTTTTTTTAATGAGGTTTGATAGAGGGAACAGTAACTGCTATGGTCTTACCGTCTCAAAATCGGAAAGAGAAGAAAGACAGGATAGAAGAAAGCCAGCCGTTCTGAGAATGAACATCATCCGTTCAGGATAAAATCCTCCCCGTGCTGGAAGGTGGAGTTTTACCACCGTGGATTGTCTCAGGATTGCGTTCAATCCAAGGTCAACTTGGTTATTTCATCTCAATCCCGAGTAGGTAAACCCCAGCATAAATAGTTTCGGTAACGGAAAGATTTTATCGTCCCGAAAGCGACAGGACAGGATAGAAGAAAGACAGCCGTTCCGAGAACCTTATCTGTTTCGGACAAAGTTCGCCCCCTAGGGGGAATCGATCCCACGACCTAGCGTGACACCAGCTTCGTAGATTCTTAGAAGTTTAACCCATCCTTTACGGCCTGTACACCTAAGCCTCGGAGTGGGATTTTTGTGTGCTTTGTAATATGACTAGAAATCGACTTCTTTTTCCCCACAGGACACGCTTATAATGAGCTGTCTCTATTCTATGCACTACAATCCAGACCTTTGGGACGAGCCGGATAAATTCAAACCGGAACGATTCCTCAATCCGAATGGCTCCTTTAACTATTGTGACTCCTTGTACCAGTTTGGTTTCGGTAAGTGTCCCCTTCTGGGTATGCACCAGTTTAGGTTTCTAAGTTACAAGCATTATTTCCTATGAGCTCGTGAAGTAGGTGCATTGAGAAATAAACTAGGGTGTCGGAAGTCCAATCGGGTGATTGGGTTCCAGAACTCTAATACATATATCAGGAATCTTGACACTAAATCAGGGGAAATAACCCAATAAATGAATTCGTCTACTCCAAGTCTCCTAAAACTTGCGACACCCTATCAGTATTTTTTCTCGAATTATTATCTTTTTTTCCAATACTTAGTCACAATTAGTAGGGATTTGAAACTGGGGGCTGGGGGTTCAAACTAATAGACTCAGGGCCGGAATACCCATAAGGCAGAATGGCAGACTGCCACGGGCCCCGCGCTTTTGGGGGCCCCGCACTTACACTAGATATTATGGGTTTTTTCTAAAAAAAAAAAAAAAAAAAAAAAAACTTTTACAAAATTTTTTGACCCGATTACCATTTCTTCAATATATGCGCTGACCAGATCATAAAACTTGTCAGTATTTTTCTTGTGATCCGAAACAATCTCCTGAAAAATAGATCAAAATACCACTTTTGTTGGTATTGAAGTATAGATATCGCTTTTAGAAGAAAAGGATATTTTTCGGGAAAGATCTGCCATTTTCGGACATTCGTATTCTCTCTACGTTGATTCTATTCCTACATTTGGCAAGGTGCACCCATTTTTGGCAAGGTATCTTACCCAATAACTACCAGGGCCGGATTAGCCCCCCGCGGGGCCCGGGGCAGTTTCAAAGGCGCGGGGCCCCCAGTTTGGGCTGATCGAACTTAAAATTTTCAGCGCCGCAGGCGAAATTTTTCAAAAAGTAGGTAGATATGTGCCTCATGCTCTGTTACAAGTTAATTTTTGACGTACCTAATTCGTAGATATTTTCTTATCCTAATTTTCGCTGAACGCTAAAGTGAGCAAAATAAAATAGAGTGCCGCAGGCGAAATTTTTGAAAATTTTGCTAGATATTTTCTTATCCTAATTTTAGCTGAACGCTAAAGTGAGCAAAAAAAATTAGAGCGCCGCAGGCGAAAATTTTGGTCCACAATCTTGAGAAATCCAGGCTCACCAAAAGTAAATTTTTCAGCGCCGCAGGCGATTTTTTTTTTTTTTTGAAAAAACCCATAATATCTAGTGTAAGTCCTCAAAGCGCGGGGCCCCCAAAAGCGCGGGGCCCGTGGCAGTCTGCCATTCTGCCTTATGGGTAATCCGGCCCTGCT
>NW_007380063.1:23038-34871 GCF_000475195.1 Diaphorina citri
TCCGAGAACAAACCTAATCCCTTCAGGATGAAATCCGCCACGCCGCCCCGGGCGGCGGGAATCGAACCCGCGGCCTAGCGCTTACAAGGCAGGCGTGCTACCTTCCAAGGTAACTTGGGCTGGCTTACCTTGGTTCGTCCGTTGATAACAAAGTCTCCCATTCGACCATTATTGACCATCCTGTTGGCTCGCATGATAATCGCGTCCACTTCGGATATAAGTCTCCCGATATTTGAACAATACGTTTCCCGTCCATCTATCCAAGTGATTTGATCGCCGCGAATTGTCTTCAGGTCTTGCTTGTTGGTAGATTTGTTGCTGACTAGTTGTCCGTCCTTGAACACGCCGCTATGGTACATGCCCAGCACTTCGTGTAACACAGCCATACCTGAGGAGAGATGGTGAGGAAGAAACATTTCAGAGCCATTGCGGTTGCATTGGAAGTGTAGTCGTGCAACTTTTATCCATTTTTTTTGTTTTTTTTTTTTTTTTTTTTTTTTTTTTTTTTTTTTTTTTTTTTTAAGAGGTTTGACAGAGGGAACTTTAACTGCTATGGTCTTATCGTCCCGAAATCGAGGAGAGAAGGAAGACAGGATAGGAGAAAGCCAGCCGTTCCGAGAACGAACATTATCCCATCAGGATAAAATCCGCCCCGGGCGGGAATCGAACCCGCGGCCTAGCGCTTACAAGGCAGACGCACTACCAACTAAGCTAACTAGGCTGGCGAGCTAAGGTGAATCTAGATTCCATCCATCCAACACAGTAACATCACAGATATTAGCCAGAAATTCATCAGAACTCAGAGGGTATAGAAATTCATCAGCAAGTTGAAGAGGTCACCTTCAATCATCAAGATCTTTCTGTCTACCGCCTAATAGTGAAACAGGCCTTACAAGGTGCTGGTGCCAAGGTGACTCCAGATCCATCCAAAACAGTAACATCAACATCACAAATATTGGGCAGAAATTCATCAGAAGGCATTGAAATTGTACAGCAAGTTGAAGAGGTCACCTCCAATCAGGTCTTTTTCTCTACCGCCTACTAGTGAAACAGGCCTTGTAAGAAGGTGAATCTAGATTCCATCCATCCAACACAGTAACATCACAGATATTAGCCAGAAATTCATCAGAACTCAGAGGGCATATAAATTCTACAGCAAGTTGAAGAGGTCACCTTCAATCATCAAGCTCTGTCTGTCTACCGCCTACTAGTGAAACAGGCCTTACAAGGTGCTGGTGCCAAGGTGACTCCAGATCCATCCAAAACGGTAACATTAACATCACAAATATTGGGCAGAAATTCATCAGGAGGCATTGAAATTGTACAGCAAGTTGAAGAGGTCACCTCCAATCAGGTCTTTTTCTCTACCGCCTACTAGTGAAACAGGCCTTGTAAGTCTGTCTACCGCCTACTAGTGAAACAGGCCTTACAAGGTGCTGGTGCCAAGGTGACTCCAGATCCATCCAAAACAGTAACATTAACATCACAAATATTGATAGTTTGACCAAATATTGATAGAAATAGACCCTCTTGATAATTTTGATCCAACTAACGAAGAAGAAATTTATAAATACATTGGTGAGATCAGAAATAGATCTAGTCCCGATCAAAATATCGAATTTCCCGCCAACTTTACAAGTTTACAAGCTCATGAAGGCTCTGTGTTAAGTTACCACATCATTTTCCACACTCCGAGAAAGGCCTATCTCAGCCCAGTACATAAACACAGCCTTAAGGCTGTGGTTATGTACCGGGTTGAGATAGGCCATTCCCGTCCTTTCTTGGCGTATGGAAAATGATGTGCTAACTTAACATCCTTCATGAGCATGTAAAGTTGGCGGAAAATTTGATTTTTTTTTTTATCTGCAATTAATTTTTTACTTTTTATCTCGAGTTTGTATGTTTATATTATACCTATTTTTCATTTATATTAGATATTTATTACAAACAAGCAAATTACAAAGCAAACAAAATTAAATATAAAATAAATTTTAAACATGGCCGCTGGGACAGAGGGTTAGAAAAAATACCCAACACTTTACCGTTTCTACACTTTTCCCTGTAGTCCTTTCACTTGAGTCAACTAAACCCCGTGCTGAATATCCTATGCCTCGGCTTGAATAAGCAGAACACTCACCGATAGAGAGTACATTCCTCAGACTTAAGGATAGGTACTGTCAGAAATTTGAAGCGTGCTATTTTATTTCCCAGGACAGTCTACGAGGGTTCCAACAGTAAGTTCCTTTCCATTTAGAAGAATAATCAATCAAGAACTTGAACTATTATCAGTTGTATTGAAAAATCATCATTTTTTAAAAGATTTGAAGAAATAAAAGAAAATTTTCACAAAATTTGATTTTTATCAAAAATTTTAAAATATGGTGCGGACTGCCGGTCCCGGTCGCAACTTGCAACGCAAGGTCGCAATCCAATATGACGTGTACTCATGCTACACCACTGGTTGCTACGACCGTATTGCATAATCATATGCGGGTATTTATTTCAAGGCGCTTTTTACGACCACGTAACTACACTATTAAATTTCGAATAAATTTCGCGTGTTTTATTGCAGTTTTGGGAATCCAACTAAAAACTTGAAAATAAACAACACCCCACAGACAATTTTTTTGAGTAGGTGGGCACCTACCTGATTTTATAGATTTTTTTATATTGTTTTCTTTAAGTAAAAATACAGATCAAAAATAGAAAGTAGGTAGTAGGTAGGTACCTATGAACCGTACCAATGATATGCGTAATTCAAAATTGCCAAAAATGAATTTGGTGATTTTGGGCTTCTTAAATCGGAGAAAGCCTGCCATTCTTCAAAATCAATAGGTATGTAGGTACCGTACCAATGATATGCGTAATTCAAAATTGCCAAAAATGAATTTGGTGATTTTGGGCTTCTTAAATCGGAGAAAGCCTGCCATTCTTAGAGAGACCCTGAACTTATGCACCAGAATGTAAAACAAATTTTCTGATAATGAAGAGTCCTCAATCAAGAATATACAGAGAATACATTGACAAGCAGGTACCTATTTAATTAATGAACTATTAAATATTAAAATTAATTCATTTTAATTTTTTAATAATTAAGTGATAAAAAATAATCAAACACGGTCATTTGTCATTTGAATTTGAAAAACAGAAAAACACCTGTTTAAATTTGAATGTCACATATGAGGTACAACTCGCGAGTTCCCTTCTTTTCACACGATGCTTGATTTTTAATTTTATTGTCGCTCGAGAAACAAAAGCGCTTAAAGGACCATTTCAAAAAAATAAATAATAAATAAATTAAAAAAAAAAAAAACATTATAGGTGGGTAGGTCAACGGTTTAGGACAAAATCCGCCTAGGGCGGGACTCGAACCTACCATTTAGGGCTTACAAGGCAGAGATGGAAACAACTCAGGATTTCACTAATTTGATTTTCATTACTTATTTGATTCCAGGAGTGACCATGACGGACGGGCCCCTGTGGTACGAACACCGTCAGTTTCTCATCAAGCATCTCCCCAACGGTTTAGGACAAAATCCGCCTAGGGCGGGACTCGAACCTACCATTTAGCGCTTACAAGGCAGAGATGGAAACAACTCAGGATTTCACTAATTTTATTTTCATTACCTATTTGATTCCAGGAGTGACCATGACGGACGGGCCCCTGTGGTACGAACACCGTCAGTTTCTCATCAAGCATCTCCGTCAGCTGGGCCTCGGTAAGAACCTCATGGAGGCTATGATTCTGGACGAGTTTCTCGCATTCGAGAAGCATTTGGACTCGCAAGTCTACCAGGAGATTCAGTTCAGTCAGAAGGTGGCTGGGTCGGTCCTCAACGTTCTCTGGATTATGGTAAGTAGGCCGAACAAGCAAAAAATATAACGATAAGCCATAAGGTAAGTAACCCCTCAGATTAGAATAGAATAGAATAAACCCTGCTTATACCTACCTACTGCCAGAAGAGACTGAAAAGTCGCTTTACTCCCGCAGTCTAAACAAGGTCTTATGTCTTTGGTACAATATTTTGACACAGTGATTTGCCCATTTCCGATCACATTTTCTTTAGGTGTGCCAGCCTAGTTAGCTTGGATGGTAGCGCGTCTGCTTTGTAAGCGCTAGGTCGCAGGTTCGATTCTCCTATCTTGTCTTCCTTTTGTCTTTGCTTTCGAGACGATGAGACCTTGTTACAGTTCTCTCTATCAAAAACCCTAAAAAAAAGAAGAAGGGGGGGAATCCTTAAGGTGCTTAACACAATTCAGTAATCGTCACCCATTTGTATCCTCTGTTTTCTCCAAAGGTGGCCGGATACAAGTTCGATTTGAACAGTGTGAAGCTCAGTAGACTGCGTCAGTGTGACGTTAATTACAAACAGCACGGTACAACTAACTAATACTATTCGCCTCGTTTCGACTTCCAGGTAAGAGACGTTGTCTCGGCGAGACTCTAGCGCGAAGTTTCCTCTTCATTTACTTCGTCGGCATTTTGCATCGATATAAGATCACCACCCGAGATGAAAACATATCTAGAATTCCATTGCCGGGGATTTCAATCAGTCCGAGACCTTACAATGTCATCCTGGTGCCTAGACGTTCCTGATCCTGGATTTAGCAAGGATAGATCCAGACTGTAGCAGCTCAAGCAGGATCAACTATCAAGTTTTTGATTACCCTGGTCGAAAGACAGCGGCGATAACACGTTGACTGCACCAGGTCCCAATAGATCACTGAATATTAACAACGTTTCGCGTGGTTGGTATCAGCGACTATCAGGGCAATGGTGTTCTGCTGGCTTTTATCGGCCCCACTCAGATTGAGTGGGTGAGGTTAACGTGAATAGGCGGGTAGCTTGTCGCCGAATGAAGGGTGTAATCCCCCCCCCCGTCACTAAAAACCTTAGTTACCTTAGTAATACAGTGATGCTAAACCCCTTTACAAAAACCTGCTGGGTCGAACTTTGAAACCATAATAACCTAAGTGCCATGACGGACTGCATGTAAGTTCTATAGATATTATGAGTACTTAGTACTAACTATTACATAGTTATATTTTATCTTATTGTTACCTCATCTATTAAATAAAATAAATGTGTACTGTGTACAGATACATCTAGTTATGTGGTTGCTTATTTCTGGATAAAAAGTGTCAGCTATTGAGAACTAATTTTGAAAGAGGCCGCAATGAAAATCGAAGTAAAAAAATAAATGAAACACATTTTCGAAAATTTCGTTTATTCATATGGGAAAATTTGTGAAATCATAGATAACATCAATAATACCCATACAATCCCACATTAGCAAAATGCTGCCGTCGTGCGTCGCCTCGTTTCAATTATAAAGGAAATGAAATTCCCTATCAGTCCTATCATCCGTCTTTATTTTCAATCCTCGTCTGGTCTAGTCCAGTCGTAAACTTTACCGTCTAGTCGTGAACATGAATAAGGTGCCGGAGCTAAGGTGATTTTTTTTTTGTAAGAGGTTTGACAGAGGGAACTGTAACTGCTATGGTCTTATCGTCCCGAAATCGAAGAGAGAAGGAAGACAGGATAAAGCGATTGATTGTCATGCAGAAGGTCCCGGACATGTCGAATTTGTGCACATTGCATAAGCAAGTAATTTACAGGCCGCCATCGCCATACAAAATTCCTATTTTGGGGAAAAAAAACAAGTACCTAAATATCAGCAATGACGCTCGGTGCATTCCGGCCCACACTTACCCAATCTTCGGCCCAAAGCGCGGAGGCGGAAGAAGTAGCCGCTCGGCCGCCCATCAAATTCATCCCGAGTCAAAACCTCCCGGACCGCCTTGAAGCCAGACACCAGGATGATTCGGTCCCTGCCCAGTCGCAGCCCAGTGATTGGTCCGTAGCGCCGGGCGTAGTTCTCGCATACCAGATAGTGGTACTTGAATTTGGACAGGAGACGGGAGAACTCCAGGTAACAGCCGACCACGGGGAGCCAGGAGGGTCCTGGAACATTTAAACGGTGACTTTTTTTAAAGAGGTTTAATAGAGGTCCTGTTATCCAGAAATCGAGAGGAGAATAGGATAGAAGAAAGACAGAAAGCTTTTCCGAGAACCTCATCTGTTTCGGATAAAGTTCGCCCCTAGCTGGAATCGAACCCTTAGGTATTTTTATCTAGACTTAAATTCCAGGGCCAATTATTAATTTATCAATTAGATTTTTTAAAGAAGTTTGCGGGTCCGTTTCCCACACGGAGCGAACTTTTTAATAGGTATACATTATACCTACCTACATTTAAATAATAATATATCTACAGATTACTTCATGTCATTTTGACCGTGATAGGTTGTTAAACTTTCTAGTTTATTTCGTAATTATATTTTCTTTGTCCAAATTTGGGTAACTTTAGGAATAGCTCCAACACAGGCAAATAGGTCGATCCTGAACATCTACTATACATTATACCTACCTACATTTAAATAATATCTACAGATTACTTCATGTCATTTTGACCGTGTTAGGTTGTTAAACTTTCTAGTTTATTTCGTAATTATATTTTCTTTGTCCAAATTTGGGTAACTTTAGGAATAGCTCCAACACAGGCAAAGTGATTCATGAAGGATATATGACTTTCGACTGTGGAATCTTTGAATAATCTAATACCACCTAATAAATAATGAAGTAGGTAATTTTCAAGCTTACCTATGCTTCTTATATAGTAGAGGAAGTGGTGGTATTATGGAACATGCTGGTAATGTGGAACACCACAATATCTCGCTTAATAGGTGGTGCACTCTGACGGAGCCTTGTAAGGTGCTGGCGCTAAGGTGACTCCATCCAGCACAGTTACAGCAGGTAGAGGTTCATCAGACGGGATGGAAATGTTGAAATGGTACAGCAATGAGGAGAGGAAGATGAATAAGGAGGTCCGGGCCATGGGTTCTCCTAGACACCGCCTCTTTCCTGTGAAACCAAAGAGAAAGTAAATTTACGTCATAAAGAATTTGGATGAAAAGGCTTCCCGTAATATAACAAAAGAAATACTATCTACTTTTCCAGCCAGCCTAGCTAGTTTGAAGGGTAGCGCGCCTGCCTTATACGCAATAGTTTGCGGGTTTGATTCCCGCCCCAGGGCGAACTTTATCCTACATAAAATGATAAGGTTCGTTCTCTGAACGACTGGATTTCTCCTACATTCTCCTCCTCTCTTCGATTTCACGACGATGGTAGAGCAGACAAGTTCACGACAATAGGGTTGAATGGTAGAGATTGCCTTAGGCAATAATTTCGCCCCTTGATTGTAATTTGTGTATTTTGTGTACATGTAATTATAAACAATAAAGAGTAAATAATAATAACAATAATAAGACATCCGTTGTTAAGGTGTGTCAAACATAATCGTCGGCCGTCGATATTTGGATCCACATCGGATTCGCATCGATTGACGGCCGTCGACTATGTTTGGACACACCTTATCAACGGAGGTCTTATCGTTCCGAAATCAAAGAGAGGAGGAGAATATAGGAGAAAGCCAGTCTTTCGGAGAATAGTTTTCTTATCCAACGTTTTCTTACCTAATCCGAAAGGTATGAGGGTCTCATCGTACAGCACTTCACCACTGGTCGGGTGTATGAATCGCTCCGGGCGAAACACATCCGGATCACCCCAATGTTCCTGGTCACGCATAATACTCCATAGGTTCACCAGAATGATGCTGTCCTGAGGGATGACATAGGAGCCAAGGCGCGAGGTTTTCATAGCGCGGTGCGCGACGCCTATGGGGGCGGTGTTACCGTGACGCATGATCTCCATGATGGTTGCTTCCAAGTATGGGCATCTGAGGAGTAGACAATTATGTTAAGGCGGTCTCTTCTTGATCCCTTGTGTGCCGCGTCCATTTTAGTTTAGGACTATTGCACTGCTAGGAGCAGACAATAGGTTCATTTTGTGACGGCTGACAAGTGATAAGCGATTGGATTCAAAGTACCTACAGTTATTGGAGTGGTTCTAATATGAAGAATCCTTGTCTGGAAGAAGAGAAATTACGAAACGGACTGAGAAACTCGGTTACGAAACCACCTTATTGTGTTTGGTTAGTGGATTACGAAGTAATATGACGGAAGGAATTTAACTCGGAACAACGGATTTACACTGAGCTAGTCGCTCACCTACCGAAGGAGCGCTCCTGTGCTACTAAGGAAGGTTTTTTTTCAAGGTGGGTCGAATTTAAGACTCACTTGTATCGATCCAGAATCGTAGGTTCTTTGTTGAGCGAATCAATTTCCTCCTGGATTTTTCTCTGGACGTGAGGATATCTGATCAAATACAACACGGAAAAGCTCAGGGAATTGCTCGTCGTTTCAGATCCCGCCATGAACAAATCCAGCAGGAGTACCAGGAGTTGATCATCTGGAAATCAAATCACGTCTTTTACTAGTCCAGGAAAATTGGACTTTTACTTCGGAAAAATTTGTAACAAAGATTTCTCTTCGTCCAAAGCTTCGGTGTGTAACCTTGAATCATGGATCAAAAGTCCCTTAAAATATACAGTTCAAGAACAGAAGAACAATCCATGGTCCAATTCTGTCTTAATCCTCAAGGCCATATTAGTACACAAAAAGCCCACTCTGAGGCTTGAGTGTAGGGGCAAACATCACTAAAAAAGTTGGATCAAGCTCATAATAATCTACCAATCCCCAAGCGCAAGGTTCTCAGCAATTTATTTAACAAGTTGGAGGAATTGGTAGGAAGTTACTTACCCGAAAATGAAGAGGTCTTGTTGGATCGCGCCTTCATCCCTATGCTTCTTATATAGTACCTAACTTTCTAATCTCCAATTTCAACCCAATACCTACGATACGAGCTGTGTCACTTATCTCCTATTCGGGTGACATATCTAGGCGTAGAATTTAGGACTAGAATGAACTATGCGTTTTAATCTACACCTCCTCAAAATTAGATGCACAGTAAGAAGATTAAAAAATATGCGTGGACTTTCTTCAATCTAACTTATGCAATGGATAATCTTTATACAGGGTAGGCAGAGTAACTTTTGATTTTGATATTCGATTGCGAGTTCTCGTATGTAGAACTCGAGTTCTCAAGTACACCCTGAATGCCTGAATCTACAATGTCTGAATGTCTGAATATAGCTTTCAAAACCCTAAATGTCAGCCAAGCTTCCCCATCCGTGTAACAAGCTCTGCTTATACGGATGGGTATACCATTTATAAGAAAAATGTATGTTCTGAGTTTTTTGTCGATCAAATATAAATGGAAACTTGTTTAAAAAAAAAAGTTAGCTTGGAGAGTAGCAAGTCTGCCTTGTAAGCGCGAGATTCTCGTTCGGGGATATTTTTATCCCAAACAGACAGGCTTTGTTCTCAGAACGGCTGGCTTTCTTCTATGCTGTAATAAATTTATTCTTCTCTTTTCTTTCAAACCTCCGTTTTTGCCGTTTACTGTTTCCTCTGTCTAGCAAACGCCTTTAAAAGAGAGAGAGAGAGAGAGAGAGAGAGAGAGAGAGAGAGAGAGAAAGGTAAAAATCCCTTGTACCATGACTATTATGACTAATCATAACTTTCGACTTCGGAAAATCGGAAAATGTCCTCGCTCTTTATTGGTCCCTTTAAAAAGTCCTAAAAACAGAAAAGATTTTTGAGGAATAAAGTTTTCCATCATTTTTTTTTCTTTTTTTTTTAAGAGGTTTGACAGAGGGAACTGTAACTGCTATGGTCTTACCCTCCCGAAATCGAAGAGAGAAGGAACACAGGATAGAAGAAACCCAGCCGTTCCGAGAACGAACATTATCCCATCAGCTTAGTTGGTAGGATAAAATCCGCCCGGGCGGATTTTATCCTACCAACTAAGCTAACTAGGCTGGCAAAAAAATCGAATGAAACTCACGACAAGTGAGAAAGGGACTTTACATATACAACAACTTTACCAACACCGGTAGCCACCTACCTGTACACTCCCGAGTTAGCCGTTTCTTAACATTGATACACAAGAGGACTGTTTTGTCCCAGGGTACAGAAGTTTCGAACGAGTCTCCAATGAAGTAATAGTCACACGCAAAATCCTGAAATATCAATTGAAATTAACAACAGCCTAGAGTCAATGCCCTTGCTAATAGCAAAGGTTGAGTGCAAAGGGCATCCACTGGTAAAATTTGTAACCGAAACCAAATGTCAGCCTAAAATCTCATAGACTTTTTATTATGTGGAAACACTTACCCGAATATAGGCAATAATATATGTCAACATATAACCGCGACGTCCATTAGATTCCCCAGCAGGAATACCACCATATCTCTTCGCAATGGAGTAGATCTTGTCCTCATTATTCTTCACATCCTCAGGATCACCTAAAACAAGAAGAGCCATGTTGTCATGCAGAAGGTTCCGGGTTCGAGTCCGACCATTGACAAAAATTTGTACTCGTTTTTCGATTGCAAATATTTCTACGGGTTACTTTCTGGTGTTCTTGTGTTGAGCCAGCACCTAAATGGGAAGTATCGTGTCTCTTATCGACTATATGTGGACAGAACTACAAGGCAGGCCACCCCCTAAGCTAACAAGATTGGCATAGAGGTACTTTTTTAGATTGGGTTGGGTAGGTACTTGACAGACTTTCCGCTCGTCTAAGTAGGTGTGTCCACAACGGAGAACCAACCACCAATCCTCGCCTAGTACCGACACAAGAGAAAATAAACCATACTTATGAATAGAAGCATCCTCAACGGAGTCTTGACCATAGCTCCGCATAAAATCAAGAAATTGAGCTGAGTATTTTTTCTGCTATGATCTCGGTGCGGCGAGGGTCAATGGTCTACGGTCGTGACCGCGCACCAAAGGTTAGACACGGGGTATGGTTTACCTTCAAACAGCACAGTAGCAGCGCACATTTCGTCATCTCTGAAGCCCAGTATCTTGGTGACATACAACTTCTTCAGTCCATCTGTAAGGAGCTCCAGGTAGCCAGGATCTGGCCGGAAGAATTGGCCTGCTTTTAGCTGAACGTTGTCCACCAGTCGAATCGAAGAGGGCTGACATCGCTGAAAAAAAAAGTAAATAATAATAATAAAATAAATGGAACGATTTTGTTTTTCAAATTTTAATAGAGCGATTCTCTATCAAACCTCTTTTGATCGTCTCAAAACCCATGAAATAAAAACAAAGGTAGATTCTGTTGAAGGGGGGGGGGAAAGAAGAGGCGTAATCTGAACACAACAGACACAGCCATTCGTACCGGTAGGAGCATCATACAGTAGTCTACGCGTCTTCTCTGTGTTATGCTCAATGGATCGAGGGGTAAATCCTCGACAGGTTGTGCTTTGTGCTCGTTATGGATCTTTCATTGGGCAAGCTTTATAAACGAACCTTTGCCGTTCTTGAAAAAAAACAGCAGCTATAAGCCTGGAAGACGTACCGTTCGTTCGCGGAATCGGTGACCTTATTGAAACAGGGCCGGTAACTCTAAAAAAAACATACGCAAGTTTCAAGGCATCCATCCCGATTATCTTGCTACCAGCATACTACAGTGTGTCTAAACAAAGGAGGTGGTGTCCTTGCAACCCTCACTAGTGGATTTCACCAAGAGGTTTTAGGCTGGTGGCGGGTCACAAGTTTTAAGCTAGGTAGCGACCGAAGGGCTCTGAAACGTTCCCGGGCGCAGGGTTCACGAACGGCCTCTTAGCCGGTTTTTCCAGTGCTTTCAAATAGACTCCGCCGGGTGTTGCGACTCAAGTTTGAAGTCATCCTTATTCTTATTTTAGATTTTTGTCTCCAATCGACTCTCTATAACTCGTCCATCTGTCATGTCAACTGCTACTATATTCGATGTTGAAGTGTTGGCGTCATGAGAAACGAGGT
>NW_007380063.1:40042-41869 GCF_000475195.1 Diaphorina citri
AAGCCAGTCTTTCGGAGAATAGTTTTCTTATCCAACGTTTTCTTACCTAATCCGAAAGGTATGAGGGTCTCATCGTACAGCACTTCACCACTGGTCGGGTGTATGAATCGCTCCGGGCGAAACACATCCGGATCACCCCAATGTTCCTGGTCACGCATAATACTCCATAGGTTCACCAGAATGATGCTGTCCTGAGGGATGACATAGGAGCCAAGGCGCGAGGTTTTCATAGCGCGGTGCGCGACGCCTATGGGGGCGGTGTTACCGTGACGCATGATCTCCATGATGGTTGCTTCCAAGTATGGGCATCTGAGGAGTAGACAATTATGTTAAGGCGGTCTCTTCTTGATCCCTTGTGTGCCGCGTCCATTTTAGTTTAGGACTATTGCACTGCTAGGAGCAGACAATAGGTTCATTTTGTGACGGCTGACAAGTGATAAGCGATTGGATTCAAAGTACCTACAGTTATTGGAGTGGTTCTAATATGAAGAATCCTTGTCTGGAAGAAGAGAAATTACGAAACGGACTGAGAAACTCGGTTACGAAACCACCTTATTGTGTTTGGTTAGTGGATTACGAAGTAATATGACGGAAGGAATTTAACTCGGAACAACGGATTTACACTGAGCTAGTCGCTCACCTACCGAAGGAGCGCTCCTGTGCTACTAAGGAAGATTTTTTTCAAGGTGGGTTTATACTGTCGAATTTAAGACTCACTTGTATCGATCCAGAATCGTAGGTTCTTTGTTGAGCGAATCAATTTCCTCCTGGATTTTTCTCTGGACGTGAGGATATCTGATCAAATACAACACGGAAAAGCTCAGGGAATTGCTCGTCGTTTCAGATCCCGCCATGAACAAATCCAGCAGGAGTACCAGGAGTTGATCATCTGGAAATCAAATCACGTCTTTTACTAGTCCAGGAAAATTGGACTTTTATTGCGGAAAAATTTGTAACAAAGATTTCCCTTCGTCAAAAGCTTCGGTGTGTAACCTTGAATCATGGATCAAAAGTCCCTTAAAATATACAGTTCAGGAACAGAAGAACTTGAATATCAAGGAGTACAACCCATGATCCAATTCTGTCTTATCCTCAAGGCCATATTAGTACACAAAAAGTCCACTCTGAGACTTGAGTGTAGGGGCAAACATCCCTAAAAAAGTTGGATCAAGCTCATAATAATCTACCAATCCCCAAGCGCTTCTCAGCAATTTATTTAACAAGTTGGAGGAATTGGTAGGAAGTTACTTACCCGAAAATGAAGAGGTCTTGTTGGATCGCGCCTTCATTTCTTCAATATATGCGCTGACCAGATCATAAAACTTGTCAGTATTTTTCTTGTGATCCGAAACAATCTCCTGAAAAACAGATCAAAATACCACTTTTGTTGGTATTGAAGTATAGATATTATCGCTTTTAGAAGAAAAGGATATTTTCCGGGAAAGATCTTCCATTTTCGGACATTCGTGTTCTCTCTACGTTGATTCTATTCATACATTTGGCAAGGTGCACCCATTTTTGGCAAGGTATCTTACCCAATAACTACGCTTACCGTTTTATCGGCACGCCACATCAATCAGGTCAAAAGGTGTCCACACATAGTCGATCGATGAGGTAAATCTATGTATGTTGTCAAGGCAGTGTGGACGGTTCAGTCGACATCGATCGACGACCGGTCGACTATCTGTGGACACATCTTTAGATGTCTGCAGAAAAATATTAGAGTTTTTGCAACCAAAATTAGCGTTCTGTTAGTTCTGAACCCTTAAAACTCTCTATTGTCATCTCTCACTCACCCGCAAGAAGGTCCACAGGTTTTCCAAAATG
>NW_007380064.1:0-1531 GCF_000475195.1 Diaphorina citri
CCAAATATTTATTAGATTAATAATAATCATAACAGTACCTATGACAGTCTGGCTGGGGGACGTTAAACAGGGAGTAGACCAGCTTAGTCTGGCTACGAGCTGCGTACCGTACCTACTACCTACAATAGAAAGGGAAATAAGCAGGAGACTAAATGGACAACTTTCTCATTATCTTCATTAGGATCATTAGTGTTATGAACATGGAACAAGATACAAGATAAAATTGGTGACATGGCTGGTGGAGAGGCGTCATCTATTGACAAGTTGATTATATAGATATTTAGGTGAGTACCTACTACCTACCTAATTTGTTCCAAAGGTATCAATTTTATCGGACAACAGAAACAGATTAGGTACACATCCATTTGATGAGATTGATCTAGATTTCCATTAGATAAATTTTAAAATTAAGACCTTTCGAATAGTACAGACAAGCAGGTCGAATTTCAAATAAATCTGACAGTGTAGAAAAATAATTAGCTAATTAACAAAGGGACCTTATCAAATAAAATGAGTGTTGATAATATTATTCAAGGTAGTATGGTGTTATTTACCTATACCTAAGTTTATGGAATTGGGTAGTGGGTACATACATACTGGACTATGATGAAAATGTACACTATAACCAACCTAAAATCTGACCAATAATGCAGTTAGGTACAGCGATTTGCTACCAAGTCTAACAACTGATCAAATTGACCTCCTATACTTAAGTACCTATACATTGCCTTTCTCACCAATGTAAACAAATTGTAATTCAAAGCAGATAAAGGACCAAGTATGAATTGATGAAGCATAACACAAAATAAGTACCTATGTTGTACCTAATATGTGTTAATACTTAATAAGTTTTCTCCCCTTTTCAAAATGACTAAGAAGGTCGGCCTAATGAGATGCGCAATCGCTTTCCTGATTAGGTGGAGTATCGTTTTACATGCATATAAGATACTTGTACCCTATATTTAATATCGCTCTTACATTATTCATGCACCTTAATATACACTGGTTTACCCTAAGTCTTGTATTCGATTATGTGACTTTTAAGCTCAATCATCGTACGAAAATTTCTCTTTGGAATAGTTAGGACAATGGCCCCTACCACACCCGCTGCCAGCCTGCAAACTAGTTCAAAGAGAAATTTGTATGAAGACTGAATTAAAAAGTCAACATAAATCGAAGTAAGCTCTCCTTACCTATTAGGTATGAAATAATTGATGATATCTATGTAGTTTAGGAGCAACGTAGAGCTTCGCCCCGCCAGTCCAAGGAAGTTTGACCGCGCACCTAGAAATATATACGCCACAAGTAATTCTTAAACACTCCTGTGGCGTATAATCATTTCTAGTAGCGCGGTCCAAACTTTCCTTGACTTGTCAGCGGGGCGTAAGCTCTAAAGATAGAAATAAATAATACAATAATAATAATTAGAAAGGAGAAAAAAATTCGATTAAGTGAGCTTTTTATTCAGAAAAAAAATTCAAAAGTTTGGGATGGGCAGCAAAAAAAGGGGGGCCAATCCAAAGAAGAAATT
>NW_007380064.1:4476-31988 GCF_000475195.1 Diaphorina citri
AATTGTATTTCAAGCACAGAGACCAAAAAACTTCAAATCTACCGGAAACCATACCAGAAACCTCCGATGACCGGTACCCACTCGGTTACGCGGAGGTAGGTATCAAGAGATCTCGACTTACTAGTCAAAAATGTCTCCACTAAAGAGGTCGTAGCAAAGATGGTCTGATTTGTTCCACGAGCAGCGAGCCCATAGGTCCTAATCACTGGAACCATTTGCTTTTTGTTTTCCTTAAAATATTGTCTCCATAACATATTTATTTAAAATATGTACTCAAATGTGTTCGAATCTTTGTGTCCAAAGCCTAGACCGACTAAATTTCGACTGAAACAAAAACGTGCTTCAAAATATGTAAATATCAAACCGTTATAGTTACATTGTATACCTAAATGATTTTGCTTAGGTAAAGCGTATGATACAAGAGAGAAAATTATCTTACAATAATGTTAAGCTGATCCACACATAGTCGACAACGTCGATCGATCGTCAACTGAAACCATACACTGCCTCGACAACATAGCTTAATCGGTTCTGCGGTTATTCGTAGGTATATACTACCATTTCTATACCTAATCATTATCGATCTCTACATATTATACCTAGTAAAAAATATTCCTTGGCAACAAAAAGTATACTGTAGGTACCTACATACTATCATAGGTAGGATGAATAAGTGTACCTATCAACCTGCAGAACCGAAAGTATTTATGAGTAATAGTTGATGAATGATGCATCAAAAATACAAATACCACTTTTGATGGGTGAGGTGAGAGGAAGAGAAATAGTCGATGGTCAAAATAATATCATCTGTTATCAATCCGACATCGACGTGAAGATTTCTAGGATAGCCAAGAATATTTCACTATGAACTTTGCAGCTTTGCACTTAAACCGTCTGGCGTTATACATATGCAGAATATGCACAGTATTGCACAGTTTGCCAATTTTTGCTGAGCGAGAACCTTTTTTTTTTCGACCAATATTCATTCCCATTTCCAAACGCTATCAACGGTATAGTAATGGATGAAACAGAAGTTTGAATCTGAAAGGATAGTGATTTCCCAAGGGAAAGATTCCTAGATTTTTCTCCTGAAAATTCACATTTAAATTCATCTTCCACAATTATTGTATGGTCACTCCGCACTCTCCGCAGTCCGCACTATACCGAGTCCACGATCAGTTTACGTCCATGTCACCATGAGGAGTGAGGTAGAGATAAACTGTGACGGACAAAAACATTGTCTGAATAGTAATTATCTCACCTCTTCTTTACGTTGTGTCCGCGTCCTAAAATTGTCATAAAGACAGAATTTTACAGCTTTTACGTATTCTTTACCTATAGTATCCGCGTCCTAAAATTGTCACTAAGTTTTGCATCTAAAGTGACGAGATTCTCCTGCGTCTCCAACTCCCGTGGTGTCCCCAGGTCTAAATACAAAATATAAAAAACCTCTTCGTTGGAAAATAAAATAATTTTATTTCTCGTCACCACCACCTACAAGTAGATGAGCACTCATCAACTGTGCTGGGTGTCTTACCAGTGACATAAATTAATCGTGGTGAAGTTGAAAGCCTCTTTACATTTTTATGTGGAAATCACAGAATTACAAATTAAGAACTTTTACTAATTTTATTTTGTCAACCCAGTAGATTTTCTTTTTACTCTGGTAATGCTGCCACTGGTCGCTACTTAATTAAAGTAACTCAATTGTATTTCAAGCACAGAGACCAAAAAACTTCAAATCTACCGGAAACCATACCAGAAACCTCCGATGACCGGTACCCACTCGGATAAGTTTTGCATCTAAAGTGACGAGATTCTCCTGCGTCCCCAACTCCCGTGGTGTCCACAAGTCGAAATACAAAATATAAAAACCTTTCCGTTGGAAAATAAAATAATTTTATTTCTCGTCACCACCACCTACAAGTAGATGAGCACTCATCAACTGTGCTGGGTGTCTTACCAGTGCGCGGTTTTCGGTGTAATTCAATAATATTTCGGGAACGGTATAAGCTAGAGACTTGAAATTTGGTATGTAGTTCACAAATGTGACAAGGATGCAACACAAAACGAGATGGTTGAGATGGTTGCTGCGCTTGGCGGTATTTTGACCGCTTTTGGACAGATTTTTTTCACATTTTCTCACACAAATGAGTTCTGATCTTTAAATCTGTCGCGACGACCTATGGACTCAAAGCGAGAAAGTTTTAGATAACACTTCAGTCGATAATTTTAGCGTCACCTGTGTTAAGCTACGCCGAGAAAGGTCAATAAATGCCTGAGTTCACCAATAATGGAAACAAACTCAACGTATAATCAACTGTGAATTCCTGAAGTCCGGAGTACAAAAATTACCTTGTCAGGAGGGACCCGAGACGTTACGTTAAAAACGATGCACCATCATTTCCAAGAAACATATAAGACCCAACCCTATGTTTACAAAGATTCGCTAACAATTAACATAAATTTTAGGGAGCTACGTGAACGAAACAATATATTCTACAGTAATTTCATAAGGTCTGATTCTGCTTTAAGCAGAAGAGGCGGTGGACTATGTTTGTGTGGACACAGCTTGTAGAGGCAGAGGACCGTCGCGTTGTAGTTTCTTCGCGTTACTTTCGATTCTCGATCGCGTTGTGTGGCACATATAGCAGACTTGATTTTTGATAACATAACTTTACAAGGAAAAATCTCTAAAATCACGATTAATTCGCTTTGAAAAGGCATAATACGTGCGTTCCGTGGGTATATTGTAAAAACTAATAACATTAGCAATGGGAGTGTGAAAAGGAAGCCGAATTGAAAAGGAATCAACCAAATTTTAATTCAATAATCCCAGGACAAAAACCGAGCCTCGATAAAAGTCAAAAACTGACTCCGATAAAAGTCCTCTTGACACAGTCGAAAGATAAACGCCTCCTTTCGAAATTTTCAGAAAGCGTCTCTGGAGACAGTTCTGAATATTTCGACAGCGGCCTGACGTGTTGTTATTGTGCGGGTTTTATAAGGTAAATGAAACATGGGAGGGTATTGGTGGGAGGGGAAGGATATTTAGGTTGACAAAGTTGCTGAAGAGGAGGGGGAGAACAAAGGTGGGGGTGGGGGGAGAGTCCAAATTGAATCATCTTGCATCATTTCATACAGAGCCTCTCGCTTGTCACAATTGAATAGTTTTTCATTTGATTAAAGTCACAGGGTGGACACGTTTTGAAGGGACACTTTGCGCTCGAATTTTCACGGTTCTTTTGGCGTTACTTTGAATATTAAACCACCACGGCGCGGACACCACCTAAAATACAACAGTGCTGTCAGGGGTCATTCAAGATCAATACCTACCTAAATTTAGACAGAATTATTGTCAAGTAACTAGGGAATAAATGAGACTGCAAACGGCACAAATACGGAAGCACATTTTTATGTACAAAAAAAAATGTCACTGAATATCAACTTTTGAAACACTGGATGCTCAAATTGTATAACAAAAGAAAGGTTTTAAATCCGTAGGTAGTGCGAGAAAGAGAAGAAAACTGCTGACATGTCAGTATTTCCTCTGTATTGAATTTTCATATTGTCCTTAGTGTGGATTTCAAGAAAAAGAAAATAGGTAGATAGGTAGATAAATAGGTGCATAAATGTATACATATTAGGTATATATACCTAACTTACCTACATCTAAATGAAAGCTCAAATTGGATTTTTAGAATGGGAGTTGGCGTCTCCACTAATAATGGAATTTTTAGAATGGAAATTCTGACATCTCCACTAATAATGGAATATTTAGAATGGGAGCTCAGGCATCTCCACTAATAATGGAATCTGTACATTAGAAATACGTACATTTCCAAGTGCTAAAGTACCTATTCGAAAAGCACAATACATATATTGGGATATGGTTGTACAGAGCAGTGTTAGTGTCACGTACGTTCACTGTACATTGAAATACGAGGTAACATGACACGTACATAGTATGTACATAGCGTAATATATTGTTTATAGGTAGCATAATCTGCATATTGCACAGGAAACACACCGGGCTTCAACCAATCAGATGTATGGAAAGTCAATAAAATATGAATAATAGGCGCTCCATGTTGTATTGTGTGGAAGGAAGGGGGGGGGGACTGGGGTACACAGATAGTGTATCTAGGATGCAGTGCTGTGGGATCAGATGAGTAAGTAGAGGGGGGATTGAAAATTGAGATTTTTAGAATGGGAGCTCAGACATCTCCACTAATAATGGAATTTTTAGAATGGGAGTTCAGACATCTCCACTAATAATGGAATTTTTCGAATGGGATTTCAGACATCTCTACTAATACATTTTTTTTTTTTTTAATGGGAGTTCAGACATCTCCACTAATAATGGAAGTTCAGGCAGATGAATTTTTAGACTTGGATGAGGATCTGAAGGAATGAAGTCAATATATTTTGATTAAATTTGGTAAAAAGTTAAATGAACAGAGGAAATTTTTTGAGATTTTAAGCCCGTTCGGACCTTGTAGGAATTTCTTAACTAGAAATACTAGAATAGTTATTTGTGGACTCGAACAAAGGAACTAAACATTTTACTTTCTATTACATTATGTAGGTAGGTATTGGGAACCTTAACAATCTAATGAGAAAGTACTGGAAATGGACCAATTTTTTCTCCCATCTACACCAGACACCACTGATTTTCCACTATGTATGTACAAAATTGTACATGATAATAATACACATCGGGTAAATTATTGTGCTTACGTCTGTATGGTGTGTTTTACATGTATTATTGTATGTAATAGTATTGTACATTTCGGTACCATAGTCGTACAGACTATACCCCGGTAGCTACATGCCAATCTATTGTATCTATGATGGAATATGGTACCTGATACCAGTGATACCTACATGTATGTATGTGAATGTAACATAATTTATAGATTTTTAGTCCGTCCTTCCTTCATTATTACAATAGTAATAAAAAGGTATAAGGGACGGACTATTGTATTCGCTTCGGTGTCGTCTGTAGTAGCTACACATGCCAATCTATTGTATCTATGATGGAATATGGTACCTGATACCAGTGATACCTACATGTATGTATGTATGTGAATGTAACATAATTTATAGATTTTTGAGTATTTTCAAAGATCTGGGGATAAGTACTAAGTATTTACATTACTCGTTCAAAGTACTCGCCTTGAAAAGAGATGGATGCGATTTTAAGCCCCAATCAAGGCAGAGAATTTATCTTGGATGCTTCCAGAAAGACGGTGCCGAAAACTTTGTTCAATACCAGTCATTTATCGGTCTAATCGTGCCACCCAAACTTTTTTATCGACGACAAAATGACAAAAATTGAAACCCACTTTTTTGAATGAAATGAAAAGTAAATCGCTTTCAACGAGAAGCTGCTATCAGTAGAAAATAATTTATTACTAATTTACAGGACCACCTCTTCTTATAATGTTATTTTAGACATGTTGAAAAAAAAACTATGACTAAATGTAAATGTTGTGTTCTTCTCTCCGTGTGTGTGTGTGTTTTTAAACTAATTAAAAAATTAAAAGTGTAGGTTGGTAACATTGCAATGCACCCAGGTCTGTTTGAACGGACAAATTAACACAATAAAAAAGAAAAAAACTATGACTAAATGTAAATGTTGTGTTCTTCTCTCCGTGTGTGTGTTTCTAAACTAATTAAAAAATTAAAAGTGTAGGTTGGTAACATTGCAATGCACCCAGGTCTGTTTGAACGGACAAATTAACACAATAAAAAAAAACCAAACTACCTATGTTTATTATAAAATATAGCGGCCAATTAAGGAGAAAAAAAATAACCAACCTGTTTACATGATCCCCAATTATTTTATTTGTTTTGAAAATAAATTATTAAAGTGTACTTTGTAAAAAAAAACCAAACTACCTATGTTTATTATAAAATATAGCGGCCAATTAAGGAGAAAAAAAAATAACCAACCTGTTTACATGATCCCCAATTATTTTATTTGTTTTGAAAATAAATTATTAAAGTGTACTTTGCAAACAGGACTGAACCTATAGGATTTATTTACTTATAGTTATTCCTAGCCTGTAGGTAGTTGCGTGTAAAATATTTTTGATTTGAGGATTACGGAACTAATGGACTAATCTACCAGAGGTATCGGGATTTAGCCGCTACTATAAGACAGGCATTTTATCTGCAAGAGCTTTCTGTTGTTAGAATTTACTGCTGAACACACAAGTTTTAAACTTTAATATTACACTCACAATCACAACATGAACAGAACTACGTAGGCAAATGTAAGGGGAAATGCTCTTTTTATGCACGTCTATTAGATAGTGAAGTAGGTTTGTTTTAGTAACAAATGATAGGGTATAAGTAGTGGAAATCACTAGGGAATAATGGAAATTTATTTTTGTTTGTCTGTGCATTGTACCTAAAGTGACCTTAGTTTCTTGCAATAGGACCTGATATTTTAGGTATGTTTTCCGGTATACTTCATATCACAAGATGTGATCTTCCCCGTCACCCTGTCGAAATGCATCATGTTTGTGTAAAAACTTTGGTGACAAATTTAAGTTGATATTCCAAATCTTTGTACAGCCTTACTTCGTACACTCGTAACTTCGAGTAAGTATACCTAGCTATAAACAATAAATAAAATTGCGCTCTTGTAGATAGCCTTTTATACAAGGATTCAACTCTTGTGTGCTTGTCAGATGTCAGCGAAGGGAAAATAATATTCGAACAGCTAAAGAGTCTTCAGATCAATAACATATCTTCAGAACATCAGAATTTTAAAAGAGAAATTTGCCATCGTCACCACGGTGACCACGGAAGTTTTTTTTTTGAGGACGAGAAACACTCAAAGGAAATATTTTGTCAAGGAAATCCAGAGATAATTAAGTCCCGCCCGCCTCTTTTATAAAGAGTAAGTGGGGGATAGATTGCCCAACATTTAAGCATTTTTTTCTTTAATCAGTCACAACTTTTTTATTATTTAACATATTTAAAGTCAATAATTTAAGACCGGTTTTAGCGTCACCTGTGTTAAGCTACGCCGAGAAAGGCCAATAAATGGATGGGTAACTTAAACATTATATTGGGAATAAAGGGAGAACGGGCTCTACTAGGGTACTGAGTTCACCAATAATGGAAACAAACTCAACGTATAATCAACTGTGAATTCCTGAAGTCCGGAGTACAAAAATTAACTTGTCAGGAGGGACACGAGACGTTACGTTAAAAACGATGCACCATCATTTCCAAGAAACCTATAAGACCCAACCCTATGTTTACAAAGATTCGCTTACAATTAACATAAATTTTAGGGAGCTACGTGAACGAAACAATATATTCTACAGTAATTTCATAAGGTCTGATTCTGCTTTAAGCAGAAAATACCCAACAACCATCTAAAATATCCAACAACCTTTCCTGTTCAAAGAAGTGACGAAGCCTCGACTTTCGTACCCTAAAGTCTCGTGTTTTATCAGATGTCTAAAGATAAGATGGTTTGATAAAAATATTATTTCCATATGGTCATTTTATTTTTATTGTTTTATCAACTTATAAAAATTCTTCAACATTAATATAAATATGATTTTTCCTAAAATAAAAATCTAACTTATGAGTACTTTGAAAATACAAACAGGTAGGTATGTACTTTACTTCACATCACTCACTCATTTCTTTAAATGTTGAGCTTCATAATAAAGATGTCAGCAACCTTTCCTGTTCAAAAAAGTGACGAAGCCTCGACTTTCGTACCCTAAAGTCTCGAGTTTTATCAGATGTCTAAAGATAAGATGGTTTGATAAAAATATTATTTCCATATGGTCATTTTATTTTTATTGTTTTATCAACTTATAAAAATTCTTCAACATTAATATAAATATGATTTTTCCTAAAATAAAAATCTAACTTATGAGTAGGTACTTTGAAAATACAAACAGGTAGGTATGTACTTTACTTCACATCACTCACTCATTTCTTTAAATGTTGAGCTTCATAATAAAGATGAACAAGATGGAAATCAGCAAATTTAATTAACCATAATTTAGGCTTGTAATTATCACATTTAATATAATGAATAATTTTGTTAAGCCTGAATGCATTTTACAGATGTCATTCCTTGAATCATTAATTGTGCTAAATTTCCTGACTTAATTTGGACGGACAACTGGCTGGTTCTAAAAACAAGACCATTTAATGATTTTCCTAATCAGAGCTAGAGGTCCGGTGGAATCTGATTTGAGTAATATTTTACATCGCTTGCTTAGCTAGCATCTGGGAATGGACCTTATTTTGAGTGATTTGTATTTTTTACCGAGCCCTCTGCGGCAAAGCGTATTAAATAATTCTAAAATTTCCTTTTCATCAAAAACAATAAATATTGATGAAACGAAGAAATTATTTTAATACCGGATCTTCAAGATGCATTTGATGCGTTAACAATACCCCTGTACTATACAAAAATACTGTCGTGATCTTATTCACTGAGGTTTTCATTCTTGTACATAAGGTACCGAAACTTTTGATGATTCCAATATGACGAAGTGATTATCCGAAAATCTGGGAGGTTTATACTGTAGGTAAACATTAACCACTCTTGTTTCAAAAAAGTAAATCCACTTAAAAAGTTTACAGTGGACTTGTGTAGGTAGTAAGTATATAGGGTGTGGAAAAAAGATCGCATAGGTTCCTAGGATTTAAGTTGGGTTCATCGTTGGAAAAAGAAAAGAGGTAATTGATTATTGCACACCAATCCAATCCATGTAGATTTTATTTCTAGTGGAGACGCCTACACTACAAAATCCCAAGTACATATTTCGTTGAGCCATCACAGACAAAGAAAAACTCTAACCCAAAGTAGTGCCTTTGCCCCAAAACCCCAAAATGAATAGTTTATCCCAAAAGGGAATTTGGTTAGAAGTTTTCCTATAGATAGAATAAATAATCTTTTATCGACAAATATCTTTTTTTTAAGGGGTTTGACAGAGGGAACTGTAACTGCTATGGTCTTATCGTCCCTCAATCGAAGAGAGAAGGAAGACAGGATAGGAGAAAGCCAGCCGTTCCGAGAGCGAACATTATCCCATCAGGATAAAATCCGCCCCGGGCGTAAGTATATCTATCAACTGGACTTGAAATTTGGTATGCACATTAACACATTACAAGATTTGGTATCAGACTCTGAACCAAATATATTTTTTATTGCTTATTTATTTTTGTTTTATTGCCGTTTTTTTGTTTGTATTCAAATTTATGACCTCGGTCATTACCTATGAATATGGTTAGCTTAATAAAAATGATAATAGCAGCCTCTGTTATCAAGTGGTCTTCAGTTTGGGAATGACATCTGGGGCTTAATCCTGAAAGTATACGAGTATAGGATATAGATATTTAGTTCAAATTTTGGGTTTCGATTCCGATTGGAAGCCCTACAAAATTGTAGCTACCCCAGTTGTAGGTAAATTGTTTGTTTCCATATTTGTCGAAAGTTGACCCATCTTTCAGACAGATCCTGTGATACCACGTTCAACGTCCATTAAAATCTGGTTAATTCAACACGACTTTTTAGGATGTTGTAATGGGTTATTTTATTATTTCTAATGTTGTCATCCAAGACAATCCGGTCAAAGCTTGTTATTAGCTCAGTAAACTTTATAGAATTAAATTGTAAAACTGTGTTTTCTCTTCAATTATAATAGTTATATTAATTATTCAATTTTGAACACAAGTCTGGTAGCTCGCACAGATTGAAAATCCGTGTTATCTTTCAAACGTTTCTATCGGAAATCTGTTTCCTTATCTTTTATGTTTTCATCATTAAATTCAATGATAATATCAACCTACATGAACTACAACCATACCTACTTTGTGTACACTCACAGCATGTATGTGGAAGTGCTCTGGAAATTTATTCCTATATATTATCATAATTATCACAACGAGCATATTACATCTTGAGAAACTGTCGCAGACTGTCATGTTTAGATTTAAATCCAAGATATGAACGTTTATGTAAATGTGTAATCTGTATATTATCATAATTATCACCGAGCATATTACATCTTGAGAAACTGTCGCAGACTGTCATGTTTAGATTTAAATCCAAGATATGAACGTTTATGTAAATGTGTAATCTGTATCTCTACCCATGTGCAATAATCCAAGTAATATCTTGGTAAAGTAAAGGCTAAAATTTGGGACATGATCACATTCTGTTGCTTGGTAAATTTTAAGTTGATATTCCAAATCTTTGTACAGCCTTACCTTACTCGTAACTTCGAGTATACCTACTAGCTATAAACAATAAATAAAATTGCGCTCTTGTACCTAGATAGACTTTTATACGAGGATTCAACTCTTGTGTGCTTGTCAGCGAAGGGAAAATAATATTCGAACCACCTAAAGAGTCTTCAGATCAATAACATATCTTCAGAACATCAGAATTTTAAAAGAGAAATTTGCCATCGTCACCACGGTGACCACGTAAGGTACTACTACTACTGGAAAAACACGGCTTGAGTAAGAAGAGGCCACGGAAAGTAAGTAATGTATGGTACTTACTTGGCATAGTCCTGCTTGCTAACTTAGCAGCGTGTGCCTTTGCCAATTTAAGGTGGCGAAGTATTTGTGTTGCCAGAATTTTAGGCGACATGAACATGGTAGACAACATGTACAAATGATAATGTTGAACTGTGGTCAATTTCTGTGCAAATAAATAAATTCCATACGTTTACTGTTGATATACGTACATTGCTCAGTTAATTGATTCACATATTACAAATTGGAGAGCCAACACAGCCAAACGGAGTAGACAAAAGGTGTGGCTTAATGCCCAAGGAAACAAAAGTTGTAATTTAAATGACTCTGTCAATGTAGGTATTGGAATTTGAATTTTAAATGATTTTGGAATCGGCAGAATCAGGCACCTAACTAATAAAAAAAATTGATGAATGTTTATAAAGAACTTCTAAATTAAATACAAAATTTTAAAATTCCGACGCCATTTTTATTTGATAAAAAAAAATGTACCTACACAAACTTTCCCGAAGGAGATTGGAGGAAAACTTGGGGGGAATAAAATCTTCTCTCTTTTTAGTCCGTCCTTCCTTTATTAAATTACAATAGTAAAAATACCTAAAAAGTATAGGGACAGACTATTGTATTCGCTTTGGTGGCGTCTGTCTGTGTGTCTTACCCCACAGAAGGACTTATCCAAACCTGGTCAACCTAGGTATATATCAAATTAAAGGTCTTTTTACCAGGAACACGGAAGTGGTGGTGCAAATTTTGTCCAGAAAACCATAAAGCCAAAAAAAAAAAAAAAAACTGGTTTGGGGGATTTTTACTTTCCTTATCCTATAGGAAGGAAAGTAATGTAATCGGGTCAAATTTTCGATGGTCAGTTTTTAGTGCCAAAACACGTTTTGAGGTCCCTAGAGCCTAAATCCAAAGTTTCAGCCATTGGTCCGTGTCTGTCTGTAAACAAAATATCTCGAGAACAGTAAGAGCTAGAGACTTGAAATTTGGTATGTAGATGTCAAATACAATATCTCGGGAATGGTACAAGCTAGAGACTTGAAATTTGGTATGTAGTTCACAAATGTGACAAAAGGATGCAAAACAAAACGTTTGGTTAAGATGGTTGCTGCGCTTGGCGGTATTATGACCGCTTTTGGACAGATTTCGACCGTTTTTTGGCGGTTTTCAGCTACACAGCGACAAAACGGTTAGAGATATTGTAAAAGAACACTCAAATAAGCATCATTCAATAGGATAAGGAAAGTCGTGTGATGTTCACACCAGATTTTTCTGCTTTTATTCTCAATCAAATAATCATGGGAATACAGGGTGGTTCGTGATTTGCGAACCACGCTTATATCTCAGAAACGGCTAGGAATTAAGGAATGAAATAAACGGCATCATGTAGATGAAATTTTGATGATTAAAATGGCTTTTTTTAAATTTGCAATTTCTTTTGCAAAACGGCCCATTTTTTGCCAAATATAGGTCACTCTTATGGGAACCCCCATTTTTTATTTAATTTTTGGAATCAGCATAAAATTTTAATTGAAAAAATGTATTCACTCGAAAAAATTTGCTCTACAAAAATTCTGTACACTGTGAGAAAGAAAAACAATTTCTTAATTATTTCTTTAGTTTTTGTATTATTCACTTAACTATTTCAACAACAATCAACAACAACAAACAAATTTATAAAAGCTGTTCAAAATGAGATCCATTTCTTTGTACACAGTAACGCATTGTTCGCTCTAACTCAGGACCAACTGCGTTGTTCATCAAATCTGGGGTCACTGACGCACACAAAATCGCGATTTGTGCAAATTTTTGTAGAGCAAATTTTTTCGAGTGAAAAATTTTTCAATTAAAATTTTATGCTGATTCCAAAAATTAAATAAAAAATAGGGGTTCCCATAAGAGTGACCTATATTTGGCAAAAAATGGGCCATTTTGCAAAAAAAATTGCAAATTTAAAAAAAGCCATTTTAATCATCAAAATTTCATCTACACGATGCCTTTTATTTCATTCCTTAATTCCCAGCCGTTTCTGAGATATAAGCGTGGTTCGCAAATCACGAACCACCCTGTACATATATATAGAAATGTGTCACTGCACTGAAGCCCTTCTCAAACAGGTATGTTGTTGGAAAGGCAAGTAATAACCACTTGGCCTTATTCCATAGGTCTCGACAAGTTTCTTTTCCTTGAGGCCAGAACTTTTCATACTCATACGAATTGAACAGAGCTTCTTTTCAACATCATACTTGATGTCCATCAATGATTTTTGAATAGATTCAGGGACCAAGGATTGTCCGCTGTGGATGGATTCAAAACCCACTTCTAATGTTGTTCGGTCTTGACCAGTTCTCTTTTCGCCCCCAGAAATCGGAAATCGCCCCCGTTCAGAATCGCTACTCTAAATGGTTACTAAAGGATACATGATGTGTGTTTCATTCTGTCTAATTGAGCTTCAATGAATTCCAGAGCGCTCAAATATGACTCCAATCTTGTTTGTGTAACCTCTTCGCCACATTTTCTGCACTTTATAATATCCAATTGAACTAGAACATAAAATAGAACTGGCAACAAAATAAATATCAAATTCTAGTGTGCTGTTACCAGATGTTCAGCATCTTTTCATGATATTTTCCCCCAGAATTTAATATCAAAAGGAAAGGAAAAAGGGGAGAAAAAGGTTGGAGGAAAAAGATATTGTAAGGGAATTTTATTTTGTTTACCAAAAAGGGGATAATGATAAAAGAGAAAGAAAAGAGGGGAAAGAAAAATATAGAGAAAAAGGGGGAAATCTTCGGCGAAAAGAAACTTTGTAAGCTGATTGGCCCGTAAATTCAATCATCACAAGGTTGAAGGGGTTTTCTCGACTGATTTTCACACATTTGAAGTCAGATGTGCACAATATAGGTACACGTGTTGTAAATTGTAAACCTACATTATACGGGTCCTTAAAATCGTAACTCACGTGTTGTAAACCTACATTATACGGGTCCTTAAAATCGTAACTTTGTCAAAATTTACCAACTTACTACCCGCTTATTTGCTCTGTATAACGATACTGTGAAAGGGTTTCATGTTATTTTCTAATTTGTGAATTATGATAGCATTGAATTTTAATATTACTTTTTTTTACAAATAACTTTGGCGGTCTCGATCTTGCTGTCAAGCATGTCTGCATTTTTTTCTTCTTTTGTGTGGACATTTTATATCTAATGACAATTTTGCACGGACATTCTGGAGTTTTATTAGGTGCAATATTCTCGCCGGATTTTGTGATCAGTATCTTTCAGATTCTTCCGGTATTGTGCATGTTATTAATCTCAATCTGTTGGGCAATTTCAACAAAAGGAAAAGTCAGTTTATACTGATTTGTCATTTGTCCAATAGACAGCTAAACCTATTAAAAGTACATATATTTGTACAGTTATGATATGAGTGGCAAAGGCACTGCACCAGACGAAGTTCCGGTTTGACCTAAACTCTCAAATCACGGTCACAATTAATGACAGAAAAGTCCCCTTTATCAACCACTTGTTCATAAAGGGGGAAATAAACTCCAAAACAGCTTTTGGATTTTTCTGGTCTCCGTCCAAGATTTATGAACCGTTCTCTGTTACATGCTATTGCCGACAGTCGAGATAGCTATTCTTTGCACAATTTCACTGAATATGCTTTGAATTTGCCAGATAGGTGTAGTGGTTGCCAAAGTAAGTTTGAAAGAGAAGAGAAAGATAATAGCTAGAACTACCTACTTAGGACAAACTTTAAAATTAAAGACGATTATCAGAGAGGAAAGACAATTATCTTTCATTTTGTTCTCTTAGGCAATGGATTTTCCACTCCTACCTATGATAGTTAAAACGTTATCACTTTTCTCTTTTAGGCAAGGGATTCCTACGATAAAATTACCTAAAATGTAACGGCTTCCAATGAAATTCTTGATTGGAGATTTAGTAGTTCGGATTTCATCGAATGTTCCAACAATTAATAAAATAGGTAATGAAAAACAACTACCAGTAGTTATAAAGGCCAAGAAAATGACTTTTATTTTCAGATAAAGAAAAATGTTACAATTTTACAACAACGAAAAATCAGAGAGAAAAAATCAGATCTTTTTTTTTTTAGAAATGTTAATTTGTAACAGCTGTTATATAGGGTGGCGCAAACATCGAACTTTCAGCGATTCTCTCTCAGCTCTCACCCTGATCGGAATGCATTCTTATAATATCTACATTCAAACGACACATAACTACATGGGCATGGAGTATGGACATGAATATGTAGAAAGAAAGAAAAAAAAATTGCCAGACTCGAGTTTAAACACATCCAACGACATTCGCTACAGGATATTATTTATAATATCAATAATTTTATGATAAACTTGTTTTTCTTAAAAGGCGGTAACAAGTATTCAAATCTTCACGTCTCTCCTTGCTGAAGTCTACCTGGAGACTCGAAATGACACTATTAAAATATTAGCTAGAATAAGTAATTGCGTGCATGGAGATGTATTTTATATGTAAAACATCATGTATGCCATACACCGTGCACTGGGTAGTTGTGTTGCAGCGCTGTTCAAATAACACTTGCTTTTAATATTTCTGGTGGTGAGTTAATGTAGTTGTGAATATGGTGCTGCAGTGTAGTGAAAATGGAATTGTCAAACTTTGGAGCTTGGTACATGAAGAGAGGCTGAACTGCTAAATTGTCAAAGGCGTGAAATCCATTGCGGCACCCTAGTTTTTTTCTCAGTGCAGAGATAGAAGTGTGTGGCATTAGGGGATGGGAAGTTAACTTCGCCATAGCTGTCAGTTGTAGCATATGTATCTATCAGCTGAAGACACTTGATCCCATTCAGCCAATCAGCCATTTTGTTACAAAGTTACTTACCTATGTACATAGTTATAGCTTACATCAGTTGCCTACACATGGGTAATGTATCTGTACATTAGTGGATTTGGTGTCTATCAATAGATCACACATCACTCTTTCTTGCATTGGTGAAACTCCTCTTACAATGATTCCAGGCAAAAAAAAAAAAAAAAAAAAAAACCCAGTCCTGTATACTTTGGAAATCCGCGTCACATATTTTATTTCCAAGCCAGAAGCTCAAAGGTTAAACTCGAAAAAAATAAATTCGACAAAGTTAATGATAAGCATTAATATCCTTCATCCGATGGTTAGAAAACCATGCCCCTCTCGAAAAACTTGCAACTGGTATCGAAGTACTAACAGATTACAAAATTACCTTGGTAGTCATGAGGAGATAATCCATTTGATAAATAGATATTTTCGGTTGATATTAATATTCATCAGATAGGTTCCTATATCTACCGTACTGTACTTTAGGAAGTATTTACCTACCCATGTTCTGATGGTTCAGGAGTTTCATCCAAATTTTGGGAGTTCAGGCGTCTCCACTAAGTTTTGGAAGTTCAGACATCTCCACCAAATTAAATTTTGGGAGTTCAGGCGTCTCCACTAAGTTTTGGAAGTTCAGACATCTCCACCAAATTTTGGGAGTTCGGTCATCTCCACTATGTTTTGGGAGTTCGAACATCTCCACCAATTTTCGGTAGTTCAGGCATCTCCACCAATTTTTGGTATTAGTTCAGTCATCTCGTCTCGTCTCGTTCTCATGATGACACTAAACTTTTTGTACACGCTATATCAAAGGGGTATGGGTATGCAAGTAGCTTAGACTGGTAACTTGGATTTCTTTTAAAAAATTGTTCTCAATAAGTTCAGTCATCTCGTCTCGTTCTCATGATGACACTGGATTTTTTGTACACGCTATATCAAAGGGGTATGGGTATGCAAGTAGCTTAGACTGGTAACTTGGATTTCTTTTAAAAAATTGTTCTCAATATTCCAAAAGGAACATTTCTGATAATTTGTCCAGCGCGATGGGGTTTCTTATATAATATCTTATGCAGTAGGATTCTGACTTCATTGTTGCTTGTTTTCGTATTTAGCTATCTGATTTCAGAGATTTTTTTTGATATCTTTCTCTTACTTGAGGTGTATCTGCATGCAGCTATTTTGATGATGTTTATCAATGTTGATTTTTTAAAAGAGATAGATATCTTTCTCTTACTTGAGGTGTATCTGCATGCAGCTATTTTGATGATGTTTATCAATGTTGATTTTTTAAAAGAGATATGAAATGATGGTTTAGGTTCTATGTAGATTACTTGATGTTCTTTTTACGAGTGCTTATGTTGTGAAAATTTGTGGATAAGTTTAATGTCTAAAAGATTATTATTGTCAATAAAACTATCATGTTTGTATTCTAACTTTGGTTTGGTTTGTATTCTAACATGTCTGTGAACATAGGAGTAGCTATTCGACGGAATGAGAGAGTACAAAACAAGTCTTATGAAAATGTGAGGTAAGCTTTCCTGTACTCAATACCTACTCGAATTTGGGATCAACGTAGGTTCTTATAGGTATTCTGAAGTTCTACCTGTATTTTGTATTTTAATTATTTAATCAAGCAAGGTCTATTGTAATAATTATGCATTGTACAATGTTAAACCCATAAAATACACGAGACCTTGTTTAGACTGCTGGGGTAAAGGGAATTATGCATTGTACAATGTTAAACCCATAAAATACACGAGACCTTGTTTAGACTGCTGGGGTAAAGGGACTTTTTAGTCTCATTCGAGCAGGATAAACAAGGTAGGTATATTCTATTCTATTTAATAAAATATCTCTAGATTGGTATACATAGGTATTATCCGGAATTTTGAATATCTTCGAATGGGTAGGTAAGTAGGTATCCACAAGTAGTTATTATTTGGGCACACAGACTCAGAGCAACACAGTCGTAGGTAACATGGAACATGGGTAAAAGAAATCCAAACATTCATCTTCAGTTTTGTCAGTGACGGTAAATAAAATATCTCTAGATTGGTAGGTATAGGTATTATCCGGAATTTTGAATATCTTCGAATGGGTAGGTAAGTAGGTAGGTATCCATAAGTAGTTATTATTATTTGGGCAAACAGACTCAGAGCAACACAGTCGTAGGTAACATGGAACATGGGTAAAAGAAATCCAAACATTCATCTTCACTTTTGTCAGTGACGGTAATTTTTACACGTTAAAAAAATCGCTAGGCCAGGCAAGCAGATAAATTTGAATTCTTTTCCATTATCAAAACCTGCGCGAATTAATAACTTTCAGTGTATTTTGAACTCGAGGAATGGATATCTATTTTCTCACCATTTATAATTCTGTGTTCAAAGTGTCAGGTGTCAGGCTTCAAAGCTGCCTGATATATTGGTCTCAACTTCTGGAGTATACAGTAGTCAAAAACTGTCTAGGTTCTTCCTTGGTGATTTATTTTCGTACCCTACTCTTTCTCTTGAAAGTTTCAATACTGTTCAGGGATTACCAAACTTCTTGGGCATCAGGATTAATAACTTTCAGAGTATTTTGAACTCGAGGAATGGATATCTATTTTCTCACCATTTATAATTCTGTGTTCAAAGTGTCAGATGTCATGCTTCAAAGCTGCCTGATATATTGGTCTCAACTTCTGGAGTATACAGTAGTCAAAAACTGTCTAGGCTCTTCCTTGGTGATTTATTTTCGTACCCTACTCTTTCTCTTGAAAGTTTCAATACTGTTCAGGGATTACCAAACTTCTTGGGCATCAGAATTCAAAATTCGCGGATCTACACAATCTACAGTTGAAGAGGTGGACAAAAACTAGCGTGCATCCCTTCAATGGAGTTTTATATCTTCTATTATCGAAATTCCGGAATTTGGCAAATTTAATGTTGATGACATTTGGACCAAAAAATAGCCTTTGGCTGGGAATATGTACCTATGTACATTTTTTTAGGCTCCTATTTGCATTTTTGAATTTGCAAAAAATTCTCAAAAGTAAAAGATTTTATGTCGCTCGCAAACTTGAAAATTTGGTTCACCAAAATTTTATCGATGATCGGTCTAACTTTATTGAGGCACAACTTTGGAAACCCCTGACTTTCCTGACTGGTTCAAAGTTTAGAGGACGTGTAGATCCGCATCAGAATTCAAAATTCGTGGATCTACACAATCTACAGTTGAAGAGGTGGATAAAAACTAGCGTGCATCCCTTCAATGGAGTTTTATATCTTCTACTTATTATCGAAATTCCGGAATTTGGCAAATGTTAATGATATTTGGACCAAAAAATAGCCTTTGGCTGGGAATATGTACCTATGTACAATTTTTTAGGCTCTTACTGGAGGTTTGCATTTTTGAATTTGCAAAAAATTCTCAAAAGTAAAAGATTTTA
Source organism: Diaphorina citri (assembly GCF_000475195.1). Classification (NCBI taxonomy): domain Eukaryota; kingdom Metazoa; phylum Arthropoda; class Insecta; order Hemiptera; family Psyllidae; genus Diaphorina; species Diaphorina citri. Next base: position 23,300 of record NW_007380064.1, read on the forward strand.
TATTGCTCGCAAACTTGAAAATTTGGTCCACCAAAATTTCATCGATGATCGGTCTGACTATATTGAGGCACAACTTTGGAAACCCCTGACTTTCCTGACTGGTTCAAAGTTTAGAGGACGTGTAGATCATGATGAGTGGCATGAAAAAAGAAATTGCCTAAATTACAATGAAATATTACTATCACAGCTGGTTTTAATAGGTACTTACCAGGTACAGGTAGCTACTCATATTTTACTTAAATTTATCTATTTTGCTATCGCTACTCAAGTATAGATATAAGAGACATAAAGAACTTTGTCAGCTATTTATATCTAGGGGATCTTATATTTTATTTGTGATATTGGAGCTTATATTACCCATGTAACCCGTACTAGGTGGATGCCTCTGTCAAATGTAGGTTGTATAGAACAGGGGTATTGTTAACGCATCAAATGCATTTTGAAGATCCAGATCTGGCTAATCCCTAGCCTAGCGAGTGTCACTGTTTCGAAACTACTGTATCGTTGGATTCACTGGTCCAAGCTCTTCTCCTTGAGGAGTCATCACTTTAGGTGTCAGATAGAAAAGTAATCTTGAGCGTTTCAATCATCAATATCTCCTGTCAATTTGCCTACAATAATCTACTTTTCATAATTATTGTCTGTTTGAAAGATTTTGTTTCTAGGAAGAACATTCTTAATTATTTTGCGATAACACAAATGACGCAAATTTTCGATCAGTCGACGCGACGCTGACGTTTCACACATTGCTCAACACTTCGTCAGTCAAGCTACACATATTTCACTCAAATTTATCTATTTTGCTATCGCTACTCAAGTATAGATATAAGAGACATAAAGAACTTTGTCAGCTATTTACATCTAGGGGATCTTATATTTTATTTGTGATATTGGAGCTTATATTACCCATGTAACCCGTACTAGGTGGATGCCTCTGTCAAATGTAGGTAAATGGTAGGTCTCCCAGGGGTTTGTCTTGTTCTCTGGGTTAGCCAGCTCCCCGTTCTCCTCACGAGGCTTTGTACCCCATCATTTACGTGTCCAATGTCACCAACAATTGCCATCAAATTAAATCCTGCCAGTGCTGAGCAACTTTCATTTTGGTCAGACGATCACTTGTACAGATACCAATCACAGATGACGTTGCTTTAGAGTAAGGCTCATGGGGGAAAAACAGAATTCATATCTAATTCTTATCTTTCCCACATAAATATCACTTATGTCATCAACGACTACATTAAGGTATGGATAGTAGATATGGAGGTACTGTAGGTAGTAGATGGGTACCATATTTAGTCAAATAAAATCTGGCAACATCTTGATCAGAACCTCTGACCCCCGGCGCGGTGCTCAGTGTGTCTGCTTGTACAAATTGTAGCCTCTCAAATAATTTCAAGAATAATAATAAACTGAATATTAAATAAAATAGGTAAGTACATAAATACTGATTTTCTTTACCCAAGATCGAAAAATTCCCGGAGGGACGGGCCCCGCTTGTTTCAGTTTCACACTCTTCTTTTGTTTGTTGCGCGGTCGATCATTTAGGTAGTCTGATTTTGATCAAGTTTGCGGGAAAATGTTCAAGACAATAATAGTAAAGAAATTTGCTTGGTTTTTTGGTCTCAATTCCTTTTCCTGAGTAAGACATTTTCCTGTACCTAAGTTGTTCTGGTTTTCTGTTCCTTTGGCAGTTGGGAACTCTCCTTTCAAATTTAGTTTGGAAATAGTGAAACCTAAAAGAATATGTTTGGGTAGATTAGTAAGGTAGTAGATATGAATTTTATTCACTGTTAATATCGGCTTCATCTGCACCCAGTATTTCTGGTGTGTCTATTTCTCTATTCTTTTGTCACGCTGCAAAGCTGTGAGGTGTCCCTCCTGAGTCCTGAGATCCCATTGTTTGTTTTGTTGCGGTCGATCCTGTTTATAACGCCTCTCGGTTTTGCCTCTTGACTTTTTCAATGTTTGTCAAATATTATTTCCATTATTTTATGCTTTATGATTTTTTTTTCTCTCCTCGAATCTATTGTCAAGGAAGGAAAAAGACCCTCTGCTACACGATTGTTTCTTTATTATTTTCTAATTCTTCACATCTTTCCATGTCCTATATCGATTTGTATTTGTGTTATTTTTTTCTGATATCTATCAAACATTTGATTTATTTGTTTCTCTTCTCTTCCCTGACATCTTTTAATTCCTTATAAAGTTTCTCAATTCTCATTTTTTTCTTCTTCAAAAATTGGGTGTATTTACCATTAGATATATGGATCGAGATTTCGAGATAATGTGGGCTCCTCACAACTTGCAATAGCACTGAATCTGTGAACGGGCCTGAATTTGGTCCATTTTCATCATATCCTAATACCTTCCGTTGTGTTTTCAGACGGAGCTGAGGTATTGCGTAGCATGTGGTGAATCCATCACGGACAAATATCTGCTACAGGTGTCGGATAAGTCATGGCATGCCCAGTGTCTCAGGTGCTGTATTTGTCAACTGGTACTCGACAGACATCCGTCATGCTTCATCAAAGACGAAGCTGTCTACTGCAAGCAGGACTATGCCAAGTAAGTACCATACATTACTTACTTTCCGTGGCCTCTTCTTACTCAAGCCGTGTTTTTCCAGTAGTAGTACTATACATTGGATTCTCCATCCAGAGTATCTAAAAACTACAAAAGAAAACCTTTTTCCCTTCCTTTTTTTTTCAAACACAATATCAAAGTTTCAAGTCAGGATTTTCCTTCTTCACGCTTCACTGCGAATTTTCCTTTTTTTTCTCCCTCAAAGGTACTTTCTAAAATTATACTGTGGACTGTGGAAAAAAGATCGCATAGGTTCCTAGGATTTAAGTTGGGTTCATGTTTGGAAAAATAAAAGAGGTACCTACTTGATTATTGCACACCAATCCATGTAGATTTTATTTCTAGTGGAGACGCCTACACTACAAAATCCCAAGTACATATTATTTCGTTGAGCCGTCACAGACAAAGAAAAACTCTAACCCAAAGTAGTGCCTTTGCCCCAAAACCCCAAAATGAATAGCTTATCCCAAAAGGGAATTTGGTTAGAAGTTTTCCTAGATAGAATGCATAATCTTTTATCGACAAATATCTTTTTTTAAAAGAGGTTTGACAGAGGGAACTGTAACTGCTATGGTCTTATCGTCACGAAATCGAAGAGAGAAAAGAAAGATAGGATAGGAGAAAGCCAGCCGTTCCGAGAACGAACATTATCCCATCAGGATAAAATCCACCCCGGGCGGGAATCGAACCCGCGCGTATAGTAAACCCCCTGGAGGTTTTGAGTAAAGAAGAAACAGCTGGCACTCTAAGGCATTTTGTGACGGTATACCTACACTGTCATCATTCGATCATAGCTCACTGTCAGGGGATTGTCACTTTTGAAATCAGAAACATTGGAGAGATAAATAATGTTGTAATCAATAGATTCGGATCTCAGACAGACAGATATCTGAGCCGAATGACAAGTTGCCAAATATCTATTTTCGATTCTGACTTTTTGACTGACAAAGTGTTGAGCAATGTGTGAAACGTCAGCGTCGCGTCGACTGATCGAAAATTTGCGTCATTTGTGTTATCGCAAAATAAGGACAGATATCTGAGCCGAATGACAAGTTGCCAAATATCTATTTTTGATTCTGACTTTTTGACTGACGAAGTGTTGAGCAATGTGTGAAACGTCAGCGTCGCGTCGACTGATCGAAAATTTGCGTCATTTGTGTTATCGCAAAATAATTAAGAATGTTCTTCCTAGAAACAAAATCTTTCAAACAGACAATAATTATGAAAAGTAGGTTATTGTAGGCAAATTGACAGGAGATATTGATGATTGAAACGCTCAAAATTACTTTTCTATCTGATACCTAAAGTGATGACTCCTCAAGGAGAAGAGCTTGGACCAGTGAATCCAACGATGCAGTAGTTTCGAAACAGTGACACTCGCTAGGCTAGGGATTAGCCAGATCTGGATCTTCAAAATGCATTTGATGCGTTAACAATACCCCCCACTTCGCCACCTTAAATTGGCAAAGGCACACGCTGCTAAGTTATTGGTGGTATATTTTCATTAGGAACATGAGACTTGGCACTTTGTAAAAAGGTAAGCACTAGGCACCTACATACATATGTATGTTTTTACCCCAGAACAGCTTTTGCATTATTCAAAGACTTAGCACTTCTAAGGGTGCAATAGTCCTACTCATGGGAGTCAAGATAAAGGAATTTCGTTAGAAAAGTCACCCATTTCATTGTAATGTAGCACTTGGGAGTTTTGTAAACTTTTGTCCTGAGTAGATCACTCTAGAAGAGCTCGATACTTGATGTGGTAGATTGGGATTTAGGATTGATGTTACCACATAGGCTCTTTAATCTCTTTATATCAATCATGTTCGCTATTAAATCGAGTGTTATTCCAATGTCATTCAGTGAGAGGGTCCTCTTCATCCTTGAGTAAACAGCGGCAAATGGCATTTCTCTTGAGTAAAAATAGTTCCGAGATTGAGAATTGGAAATTCCTGAGTTCGAATTTCGTTAGAAAAGTCACCCATTTCAATGTAATGTAGCACTTGGGAGTTTTGTAAACTTTTGTCCTGAGTAGATCACTCTAGAAGAGCTCGATACTTGATGTGATGGATTGGGATTTAGGATTGATGTTACCACATAGGCTCTTTATATCAATCATGTTCGCTATTAAATCGAGTGTTATTCCAATGTCATTCAGTGAGAGGGCCCTCTTCATCCTTGAGTAAACAGCGGCAAATGGCATTTCTCTTGAGTAAAAATAGTTCCGAGATTGAGAATTGGAAATTCCTGAGTTCGAATCCCCGACCACGTCACGGCTTTATTTATTTTTGTTTTGTCTAAAGTCCATTCTGATTCTGGTGAGCAATGATTCTTACCTCTTTTATTGTGGAAGTAGTGAAAGTAGGACCATCACAATACTTGCTCATAGTGCGTATATAATAGTACCGAAAACAGTGATTTTGACAACCCATAATATTACCTATTATAGGTTACTGAAAAAGTCAGAAAAGAGCAGAAAAGAAAATGGAAGCTACTCGCCTATTTACATCAACCTCACCTAGCCTGAGTGGGTCCGGGAAAAGCTAGCAGCACGCGATTGCTTAGAATCCTAGATGGTCACCCATCCGGATACCAACCATGCCCAACGTTCCTTAACTCCAGTGATCCACCGGGAAGTGGTGCATGTAACGTGCTATCGCTGCTGACAATAATTTGTCCCAAGTCCCAGCTTCACTTACTTACTGCGAGGAAGATATTGAGCGGCTTTGACGGATTCCCTTCTATTGTTGTGTATTTTTTTTTTTAATAATAATATTAATATTGTGTGAATGACTCACAAGTTACATTTTCATTGTGAAAGCTATCCAAGTCAGGTCTATGTAAATATTGTGTCTTGCACCTTGCACACTGACTCGTCTTCTACATTTTCTGTTTACAGAGATGGACTTTGATTGTTATTTTTCCTTTTGATGGTCCTATAAAAATCACTTCGTCATATTGGAATCATCAAAAGTTTCGGTACCTTATGTACAAGAATGAAAACCTCAGTGAATAAGATCACGACAGTATTGTTGTATAGAATAATGTAGAAGACGAGTCAGTGTGCAAGGTGCAAGACACAATATTTACATAGACCTGACTTGGATAGCTTTCACAATGGAAATGTAACTTGTGAGTCATTCACACAATATTAATATTATATTATTAAAAAATACACAACAATAGAAGGGAATCCGTCAAAGCCGCTCAATATCTTCCTCGTAGTAAGTAAGTGAAGTTGGGACTTGGGACAAAAATTATTGTCAGCAGCGATAGCACGTTAAATGCACCACTTCCCGGTGGATCACTGGAGTTAAGGAACGTTGGGCATGGTTGGTATCCGGATGGGTGACCATCTAGGATTCTAGACGCTCGGGTGCTGCTAGGTTTTCCCGGACCCACTCAGGCTAGGTGAGGTTGATGTAAATAGACGAGTAGCTTCCATTTTCTTTTCTGCTCTTTCCTGACTTTTTCAGTAACCTAATAGGTGCCTATATTATGGGTTGTTATAATCACTGTTTTCGGTACTATTATACGCACTAAGAGCAAGTATTGTGATGGTCCTACTTTCACTACTTCCACAATAAAAGAGGTAAGAATCATTGCTCACAAGAATCAGAATGGGTTTTAGACAAAACAAAAATAAATAAAGCCGTGACGTGGTCGGGGATTCGAACTAAGGAATTTCCAATTCTCGATCTCGGAACTATTTTTACTCAAGAGAAATACCATTTGCCGCTGTATACTCAAGGATGAAGAGGGCCCTCTCACTGAATGACATTGGAATAACACTCTACTTTATAGAGAACATGATTGATATAAAGTTATAAAGAGCCTATGTGGTAACATCAATCCGAAATCCAAGTATCGAGCTCCTCTAGAGTGATCTACTCAGGACAAAAGTTTACAAAACTCCCAAGTGCTACATTACGTTGAAATGGGTGACTTTTCTAACGAAATTCCTTTATGTTGACTCCAATGAGGAGGACTATTGCACCCTTAGAAGTGCTAAGTCTTTGAATAATGCAAAAGCTGTTCTGGGGTAAAAACATACATATGTATGTAGGTGCCTGTGTTGCAGCGCTGTTCAAATAACACTTGCTTTTAATATTTCTGGTGGTGAGTTAATGTAGTTGTGAATATGGTGCTGCAGTGTAGTGAAAATGGAATTGTCAAACTTTGGAGCTTGGTACATGAAGAGAGGCTGAACTGCTAAATTGTCAAAGGCGTGAAATCCATTGTGTTTACCAAATGAATCTATTGGGCATGAATATACACGAAGAGCTTTTCAAATTTATCAATTAATACCAGTAAGATAAGAAGACCTCAATACGAGTACCTATTACCTACCAACCAATGACCTCAATAGTTAGAACTGAAGAAAAGGAAAAAGCTTTAAACTTCTAAACAATGTTTACCTATTATTCTTCTCATTGTAAGGTAGGTAACTTCTAAACAATGCTTAGTTTAGCTGTTTGATTCATATCACAGCTCACACTAAGGTAGGTACTTACCACCTTCTCAAAGGAAACTAGCTAACAGGTTTTCTACATCACGTTTAAAAAGATGATATCAAAGATTACACTCACCGATTCCATAGAAATCTGATTCAAACCTGGCCACGGAAATGATATGATGACAAAGTACAGAAGTATTTCATCTGTCAATAGACTGCTTCTAGTTCAAAACCTAGTCCTGTATTCTTTGGAAATCCGCGTCTCGCGTCACATATTTTATTTCCAAGCCAGAAGCTCAAAGGTTAAACTCGAAAAAAATAAATTCGACAAAGTTAATGATAAGCATTAATATCCTTCAGTCCGGTGGTTAGAAAACCATGCCCCTCTCGAAAAACTTGCAACTGGTATCGAAGTACCAACAGATTACAAAATACGTTGGTAGTCATGAGGAGATAATCCAGTTGATAAATAGATATTTTCGGTTGATATTAATATTCATGGGATAGGTTCCTATATCTACCGTACTGTACTTTAGGAAGTATTTACCTACCCGTGTTCTGATGGTTCAGGAGTTTCATCCAAATTTTGGGATGGTTAGAAAACCATGCCCCTCTCGAAAAACTTGCAACTGGTATCGAAGTACTAACAGATTACAAAATTACGTTGGTAGTCATGAGGAGATAATCCATTTGATAAATAGATATTTTCGGTTGATATTAATATTCATCATATAGGTTCCTATATCTACCGTACTGTACTTTAGGAAGTATTTACCTACCCGTGTTCTGATGGTTCAGGAGTTTCATCCAAATTTTGGGAGTATCTTAAGGCTAGAAGAATTTGATTTCATTACATACAATACGCACATCCACAGAGACATCATTTTCACCTGCTGAATTCATTAATTGTATCAATGATTTGCCCCCGAGAGTGGCTTTTTTGACCAACAGAGTCACTTTTGGAGAAATCAGTTTTTCAGGGACAAAGATCACCGTCAAAGGCGGATTATCGTCTCCTGAAGAGAAAGAGAAGGGCTCTCTAAATAAGTTCTTTACTAAACAATACCTACCCCTACTTGGGCAATTCGCGCACTTTCATTTATCATTTTTTTTTATTAGTTAGGTGCCTGATTCTGCCGATTCCAAAATCATTTAAAATTCAAATTCCAATACCTACATTGACAGAGTCATTTACTATACATTGATTTTGTATAGTTTTACACAAAGCTTATGATACCTGAGATCGATGTGATATCTCAATTTCCGTTCAATACCAAAATGGTATCTTAAGGCTAGAAGAATTTGATTTCATTACATACAATACGTATACATCCACAGAGACATCATTTTCACCTGCTGAATTCATTAATTGTATCAATGATTTGCCCCCGAGGGTGGCTTTTTTGACCAACAGAGTCACTTTTGGAGAAATCAGCAGTTTTTCAGGGACAAAGATCACCGTCAAAGGCGGATTATCGTCTCCTGAAGAGAAGGAGAAGGGCTCTCTAAATAAGTTCTTTACTAAACAATACCTACCCCTACTTGGGCAATTCGCGCACTTTCATTCATCAATTTTTTTTATTAGTTAGGTGCCTGATTCTGCCGATTCCAAAATCATTTAAAATTCAAATTCCAATACCTACATTGACA